>NC_052614.1:18143118-18410151 GCF_016545825.1 Eucalyptus grandis | reverse complement strand
TATATTTTACACTAATTCCATTATTAGTAGACCGACTCACTTTGTCAATTTTGCTACTATTATTGACTTCATTTTACTGAAATAGAATGAAAATATATGGATGGGCAGGGAAAAGTCATAAAACCAAGAGTGTGGAGTTTATGTCGATAACTTTATCAATCTTCCTCACCCTCAATGCAATCATGTGGTTTTCCTATGGCTTTCTCAAGAAAGACTTCTTCATTGCGGTAAGTGGAAAATTGTCAGCCCCACAATCCTTATTTCATTCCAATAAATCTTGCTTTTTATCTACTTAATGTATCCATACATGACACGGTACCAAACATGTTGGGATTTCTAATAGGAGGGGTTAGATGGCGTTTTTCGCCATATACGGAAGAAAAGAAGTGGTAGTGGAGCAAGCGCAGAAAGTAGAAGTGGTAGTGGAGCGCAGGAAGTAGAAGTGGTAGTGGAGGAGCAGCAAGAAGAAAGTGGTGGAGGAGCTGAGGAAGTAGAAGTGGTCGTGGAGGAGCTGGGAAGTAGAAGTGGTAGATGAGCAGCGGGAAGTAGAGTGGTAGTGGAGCGTGCGGAAGTAAGGGAGAGATAATCAACGTGGTTGAAGGAGGGGCGGCGGAGCCGCGTGTCCACAGGTAGCACCATACATGGCAATGTTTTAGTTTTTTTTTAATAGAAATGTTTTTAGTTGATCGGGCGTCATTCCAAGATCTCCAACTACATGACAAGGGTGGAGATAGTGACTACGTTTCTTTGTTGCCTGGGACATATTATGTTGTAGTTTACGCTAAGGCTCTTTTAGCCCATCTCGTCGACTGTAAGTGCGAGTGAAAAGGCGTAAAAGAGCTTTTCGGCTGTGGAGAGATCTCTAGCCAATTCATGCATCAACATTCTCAGGAGACAAGAACTTTGACTCCAAGGCAGAGTAATTTGGCATCCCCTTACATATAGAAATTGAGTCCATGACTAACATGGCAGTCGATTTCCCTTTTCCTTGTAGTGTCTCTACTTAAAGGAACTACTAGTTTTACTTTGTCCATTGGCATTCTTGCAATTGCCATGGCTCTATCGGCAATAATTATCTATGTTGAGCAATTGACGCATCTCTCGAAAGGTCGATCATTTACATTATGAATGACTTCTGCATGTATTGGACTTAGTAATTTTGGTTTATTAGTCTCTTTCTTTCTCTGTCTTGCTAAGTTGAGTCAACCACTTTCCCAAAAAGGTTAGAGATGGGCCCATAAGGAAATTTTCTTGATGAATGCAAAATTAAGCTCCAAATTATACCTCCATCTTTTCGTCTTCCTTTCATTGCGTCAAAATTGCATGTAATTAGACACATTGCTTTTCAAGATTCTTCACGTTTTGCCATTTAGAAGCCTAACTTTTATCGAGAAAATATTGGGTGGTCTTACCCTCCACGTAGGCGGAGGGTAAGATCATTTAGAATCTGACACGTGCCTCCCATAGGCGAGGCCAGAGGTTCAAAATTTGCGCACACCGGGCCCATTACTCTGACGCTCTTCTCCTCTGCTCTCATCTGCGATCTGTCGATTCGTCCTCTCTCTCCTTTCTCTCTCCCCGTTCTCCGTTCCGTTGCGGGGGAGAACAAAAACCGCAGGTGTGCTTCCATTTGCTCTTCCCCTCCTCTGCTCTCTCTCCTCCACTGGTTGCTTCCATCTCCACGCCGACGCTGCCGACGCTCCTCCGCACGATGCCGACGCCCCTCCACCTCCGCCTCCGCCTCCACAAGTTGCCGGCGACGCCCCCGACTCCGACGCCCTTTCCAGTGAACCACGACGCTGACGCCCCTCCTCCTCTGCCTCCGCCCCGACGCTTCTCGCCTCCGCCGACGCCCCGACTCCGCCCCTGAACCCGACTCTGACGCCGACGCCGACGCCCCTCAAGCCGGTTATCTTCGTCGCCCCAACCCGACGCCGACGCCTTCGCCCCTCCGCCTGCGCCTTCGCCCCCGACTCCAACGCCGTCGCTGATGCCCCTTCGCCTCCCTCTCGCGACCTCCGCCTTCGTCCGTGTCTGTTCTGACGGTATTATTGCTTGGGAGGAGCTCTGTTTTACTATGGTATACTAGTAAGATATCCATGTATGATGTGAAGGTGCCCTACGTTATTTGAAATGAGTTAGTAAAGATCAGCTGTTTGATCTTGAGAATCTTGTCTTTTCATGTAAAAACACCACTCTTTCTGGTTTTTTCTTGAGAAGTCATATGCTTTTTTTTTGCTTGGGTAATATAGCAAGTGCTAAATAGATCAAGATCATTATAGTAAGTACGGGCACTTCCATGGATAGAACAGGATATGAGTGCAAACTTTGGGGTATTTTATTTGGACAGCCACATCTATCTATCTGAGTTCTTCCTCTTCTTAGTTCTCATTTCATGTTTACTCCATCACTTATCTGACTTTAACATGTTATCTGTGTAGTTGCAGATGAGGAGCAGAAAGGACCCGTGAATCCTTATGATGGCAAGGTGTATGTTCGACGGGATGCCATGTCAAATAAAGTCAGTGGCTTCTTTTCCCTGTTGAGATGTCTTTGTCGTTGTTGTTGTTGTTTGAACAATAAAGAAAATTCCATTAAGAAGGTACCAAGGGGTACTGCCCCTATACAAAACAGCTGCAAAAGAAAAGCCACACATATGCAATTTTGTACAGAAAGAGGAACACCTTCTAGTATGTTGATCATTACTTGGCATATGGAGATTGTGTGACGTTTAATTTGTTATTTGCTGCTATTTCCTTGATGTAGTCATCTTCCAAAGGTTTCAATCTTTTTGAAGAGTTGTGCTGACTGTTATAGGGCTATAATCCATTAAGACTCTAAGGTACTCATTACGATAAATGTTAGTTCCATGAAATGAATCTAGGCTAGCTGAGACAGGTGCATACTTTACTTAGAGGAAAGGTACTTATGCATCAATATCTCTATAAAATGAGTCCTAGTGCTCTTGGCTGGCTTTTACTGTGTATTTTGTTTTACCTGCTGCTCTGCCTGTGTGATGTTTTTTCCCCTTGTTTTGTGGCTAACTATTGCAAATATTCTGTTGTGATTACACTTGCATGGGTTAATAGAAGTTTACAATGATCATACTTCTTCGTGCTTGTGAATTAAGAATATGTTTGTGAAATGTCGTTACAAATATTTTTATGATAACATGAGTGTTCTGCTTGGAAAAATATTGAATAGTTTCAGTCCCTTTTAGTGCAGTTATCAAGAACTGTTTGGTACTAATACTTTGTTGAGGTGGAGGGGATGTAATTCTCAATTCAAACTTACCTTTCATGCCAATTTTCTTTGGAGAGGTTGATGTAGGTAGTTGCCTATATACTTACACCCTACATGTCCTTTCTCGATACTTTACAAGTTTGTTCTTCTTGTCTTTTTGTATGAAAACTGGAATTGTCTTTTTTAATTTTAAGAACTTTTACTGCTCTTAGAAGAATCTAATAAAATTCTGATGATAGTTTCGCTTGTTAACATTCAATTTTCAGAAGTCATGTGGTTTGCCAATGTTTGTGTTATGTGTGATTATCCAAGCTGCTTCAAGACTTCTCCACCATGAGTATCAGTTGCTGCATGACCAGCCTGCAAGATACCGTACCCCTGGACAGATGGCCAAAATCACTATCTTGATGTCCTGGTGGATGGGCCAATTACCAGAGTGTCATCTATTCACAGAAGTGAGAAGCTGCCTAGTGTTGATGGTGTTAGAGGTGCGACTGCGAGTATGCCGTGTCTTGCAAGAAGATGGAGAGCGAAACAGTTTTTATCCCCTCTGAGAGATGATCATTCCCTTCAGCCAAGAGAGTCTTTGTTAACATTCAAATGGATGCTCACCAAGGAAGCCATCCATTTATCGGTCAAGAAGATTCTTCTACCCTGCCTGATAGGACAATTTTGCATGATACTTCTGATCTGCATGTCAAGAGAAAACGCAATGTAATTCTGATGCTTCTGAGAGCAGAGTGTTGTCATCACTTTTTGATATAGATTTAGGGTGACCAAAAATGTCATTTTGTTGCAGATTGAAGAAGCCCAGATTGCTAGGGAAGTTGAAGCTAATGAAAACCGAATTCGCAAAGCACTAGAGAAAGAAAATATTTTGAGGAGAAAGGTTTTCATTTATCACTTAAGGATATGTGAGCTTTGTGGAGAAAACTTTGGCATGTACTGATATCCTGTATTTTTCTATTGCGGGCTGAGGAACGAATGAGGAAAGAGATGGAAAGATTTGATCGTGAAAAAGGAAGGAAGAAGAAAGGTTGATGCGTGAACAGCAGAGAGAGGAGGAGAGATTGCTACGTGAGCAAGGCGAGAATCAGAGCGACGGGAGAAGTATTTACAGAAAGAATCTATTAAGGTAAGTATTTGAGCTTGATATTGCATTTTCACTAGTTAGTTTCTTTTGCTTTATTTGATTGGTTAAGCAGCACCTCTTCTTTTTCTCTTTTCTTTACCAACTTCTCTGGTTTTTTTTTTTGTTTGGAAGGCGGAGAAAAGAGACAAGAGAAGAGTTTCACCGAGAAAAAGAAGCAGAGAGATGAAAAGGTGCAGTGGAGAAGGCCACTGCTTGCAGAATTGCCAAGGAATCCATGGAGCTTATGAAGGATGAACAGCTGGAGCTGATGGAATTGGCCACTGCAAGCAAGGGGTTGCCTTCAATCATTAATCTCGATCATGTCACTATGCAGAACCTTGAGTTGTTCAGAGGTAGCTTTTATAGCGATTACTGTTAAGACCAGTTTCACTCCATTGATTCATTGATTGTGTGATATTGTTGTTTTAACTAGGATTCTATGGCAGCTAAGACAAGCTTTAAAATTCCTATGCCCTGTTTTTATCGTGTACCTTAAATTCAGTAGAAAGGAAATAGGGCCTGATCCTTTCTAGAAAATTTACCGGCGTTCCATTGTTGTCAAGAATAATTCTAGATATACTAAAGTTATATAATTACCATCATACTAAATGATGTTAACATTGGATATATGAATGAGTCACCATCTTGTGATTTGAATCTACTCCTAATTCATCACCAATTTTATTTGATAGTTGTATTTTACTTATTATCTAATCATTGTTCGTTTGATGCACTACTGTAACCTTTCCATATTGTCAAGACATTCGAGTCTGAAGACTGCGGTTATAGGCACTTCTAAATGTTTGAATGGGAGAGTTTTTTTTGGTTTTTCTGACGATGTTGGATTAGTTAATCGCTATATGTTCAAATAGTGCGGATGTTTTGTCTTTTCTGTTTCTGAACGAGCCTTGCTGTGAACTCATGCTGTCACTTTGCATTCAATTTTGTCAATCCAGTGAAACAAAGTGATAAATACAATTGACTATTTTTTTCCTATTTGCTAAGTGATTATCACAAAATGAAATCATTGGCTCAATAGGACCAGTAAAGCTACATTGACCAATAATTTTGATCGGAACAGTATAGAATTTTTGGTCAATTATGCATTGTGAAAGTGCAATTTGGAGGCTTTACATGCATTGTTATGACATCGGTCAGTAAACAGAAAATGCAACTCAGTACTGGGAGTTTACAAAGTTGTAGAGGCATGTCACTTGGTGGCTGATTGTTCATTTGCGAGTCCAAGTTTGACAACCAACGAAAGCTGTTTACCATTGATTATCGAGTTAAGGTAGGAGCCTGGATTTCCTGGAGAAAATGGTTCCTCAATTATTACAGACATCAGCATAAATCCTCGTCAATCATTCGCTCCATCATGCAAGAAACCGGCCCTACAATTGCCCTCGACCTGGTCTTTCTGCTGCTGTGTCTGAATAATTGGACAAGAACAGGGACGGGTTTGAGTTTCGCCAAGAACATATTGTTCTTGCTTATTCGTCAGTTGTAATACAGAGAGAGGGGAGGAGAGAGAGGCAGGAAGAATGGGGAAAGAGAAAGCGGGTTTGGTCGCGTTGCTGATAATTGTGCCGAGCTGGTGTGTATCGTTGTCCTCCTACTCCTCCTCTTCTTCTTTCAGAGGTGATCTGAGCAGAGGCAAGGTGCCCTTGACTTTCAGGTTGATGTCGTTGTCTCTATGAATTTTGTTGATACTCCTAAAACTTTGCTCAGATGTTTGTTTCGAAGGGTCTCATGATGTTATGCAGGGTGATAAGTGCTAATAACTTCCCATCATTTTCTTATTGCAGACGCCACATCCGCTTTATCGACCCAACAAGGACCTAGTAATCTGCAGGGACCCAATTTGCGCGTCCCTGCATTCAGGCAACTACAGATGTGACCACCCAGAGCAATGTGACTACGAGGTGGAATTGGATGGCGGCTCTTCTCTTGGTGTAATTGTAAAGGATGTCGTTTCTTTCAGGTCCTACAGCAACAGCAGGCTTCTTAGTCCTTGTGTCACCCTTGGGTAGGTGAATTCACATGCTCTCCCAATTATGTTTGGCCAGGCTTACTGACTATACCAACTCAGTATTTTATGATACCATGCTTTCTTTTGGCCAGGCTGGAAATTCTTCATTAATGTCAGAGAATTTTACCTTTGTAACCATTTCTTATGTGGTGATAGTTCCTCTACAGATGTGAATATGATCAGATACCTGGTCCGTCCAATCCTTTCTTAGATGGAGTGCTTGCGCTCGGTAAGGGAAGGTCCAGCATCGTATCACAGCTAAGTAGTCAAGGTTTGGTGGGTACTAGGCCACTGCTTGAGTACACGTGGTGGTGGATTTCTCTTCTTCGGTGATGATCTTTATGACTCCTCCCGCATCACATGGATGCCTATGTCTCATGATTACTGTAAATTCTCTGTTCCTCCATTTTCTCACCATCTCGATATCTCTCATCTCTCATATACTAAAATTGAACTTTGTTATATGTATCTCAGAAAGCACTATTCTCCTGGGACCCAGAGCTCCTTTATGCAGGGAAACCTACTGGACAGAAATTATGAAAGTGATTGGAGGTAAGAGTCTTCCATATGGTGGCATTTTTATTGCAAATTTAGTTTTGCACCCAAGACATTGTCATGGAAAATTTGAAGAGGAAGGAAATCATCGAAGATATATGATTAGACAACATAAAATGTCCTCAGAGATCATATCCATTCAGATGTTCTGCACTATTGTGCAAAGCAGATTTATTTCATTTAGTTTTCATATCTACCCTCGTTTGTTGGTTTTGCAGATATATCGATGCAGGACAAGATGGTGATCTACGACAATGAGAGGCAATTGCTGGGATGTGAATCTAAAGATTGCAGTAGACCTCCAAAGCCCAGAGCATTCGCAGCAATTGACAGGAAGCTCCTTGCCGTATCTCTGTACTTCCATATCAGAATCATGGAAGCGCCGTGCATCAAACCAAGCCTTCACCTAGGAAGCTCATCATTGCCAAGTCACTTGTAAATAAGCCCTGATTAATGTTTTCCTTTGTCTTTACTGTACTGGATGTTACAAAATTGCTTACGGGTATTACCCCAAGTGAACTCAATTACAGCCATTCTTAATAAGTATTGCCATGTTGAGGATCAGTAGAAACTGATCCTTGTACATACTTTACCTTCTTGTTCAGCCCACTATTCCAGATTTTATTTACCTGCAGTTGAGCGAAACTCAAGGCATATTCCACAACAAGAAGATGAATTGTTCTTTGGTAGAAATAGGAGTTAAGATTGCCCTCGTCTTCCTTAACAACTAATTCACACTGATAAAATTGAAAACTGCAGCTGGGCTTGCTGTTGCAATGTTACTACGGTCCTGTTAAAAAAAGGCATAGGTGTACTAAATTGGAAAATCAGCATTTCCTCCTGCAACGTTCTCTTGTTAAGTAGATTTCACATTCTTCTCATAGTTCACTACTAATATTGTGATAGTGATCCTGCAGCCCATGTGAAAAATTGTACGCCAACCAACTGAAAAATTTAAAGTCACAGCCCATCTTATTCCACGGGATGTCAATACTTTTCCCTTTCAACCCACCCCAAATCACAGGGGGAAAAATGTCGATCTTTATCCTTCACCTGATGAGCTTTAAAACTCCAAACGAATGGTCAAAACTTGATAAGGGATACACTGTTGAATCATTTGTATATACATATCATCAGTTTTGTCCAAGCCATGGACATTAATTACACCAAACCAAAGCGAAACCCCAACCCCATCCCTTAATAAATGAACAGTCTTTATACCATTCTGATTTCTGACAGCTATAATGAACTGGAACAAGTCCAAAATAGGAGATCTATGAAAGAATTTAAGACAATCCTAGGACATATAGAAGAATGTTCTCTACATGAACTAGATCAAACATGATCCTAGGAGACGAGCCAACAACCCGATGGAACATCGGCCACAGGATTGAGCAAAGTTCAACGAATCAAGGCCGCTGCAATGACACCCATCCGCGCCTCTTGAATAGTTACCATCTTTTGTTCAAAGTCCAGCACATCCATCATAGCCAACCCAACCCATGTAATGATAACAAGTTTCAGACTGCTGACCTAACAAGAATCTAATACTAGCCTAACAAGAATGGGGCGAGATGATCTTGCTTCGGAAGTGTTTGCTGATGATCCCCTCCAAGCCCGCTCTTAGGTGTATCACAATATCCTATGCATGGACTCCACCGTCATACCTCGTTTGGGTGTTGAGCAGCTCCATCGTCTCTATGTGAAAACTACCGGCCATTTTGACTAGCCGTGCAATCTCCACCGGAGACGCAGGATACAATGGCATGTTGAAGTAATCCACTTGCTCTTCACTTATTATTCCCTGCAGTGAAAAGCTCGCCCATTTGTGGGTCTCCATCAGTTGAATGAAGTTAAAAGTTCATGCAGTCTAATGTTGATCTCTCTAATAGATTGACTATCATGGGAAAAAATTTTAGTGGCCTAACAGATAAGCTGCCAAAAAAGCACATACTATATGAGGGTTCGTCTAGGCTATTTATGTTGTAACCGTGCATTATCTGTGCTTTCACAGGGGCCTCCGGATTCATTCCTCCCAAGATGTTGAAAAGAGTTTGATGACCCCTGTACAAGAAAATGACAAATATATTAATATTTATCTAAATAATATGCTTAGATAAACTCTTCCTACTCACAACTCGCATATCTAATCCAAAACCCAACAATTAGTTCCCATGAACAGTGATATTCTTCATGCCAACATCCAAGACACGTCACTTTACTCTAGTACAGTTTGAGATGATTTATGCACCGTATATACGAGGGGAAAAAAGGGCGGCTCCTAACAGCTGAATAAGTAAGAAAACTAATGCAACAAAAGGTATTTAAACCAAAAACTGCCGAGTCCCTAACCAGTTTTTGAGATACATGAATAGAAAAATATGCATGGGCACTTATAATCCTATGTGTATTCCTCATAGTACACCATGACCAAGTAAAAACCAACCTATTTTAATACCTTCTCCAACATAACTCCAAATGTTAGGAAACCAAATGACAGACCCATTGAAGACAGAACAATTAACTTACAGAGTTAAAAGTTCTCTCCAGAAAGGGCTACCGTCGGTGAAGACAGTGTAGAGAAGAGTCGCCAGCATCAAACCACCCAAAACAATGAAAGTGATTCTAGCAATTACAACAGGAAAATGCTGCTTCTTCTGTTCTACGCCATCCCTGAAGAAAGAAATTGCTCAGATAAAAAGGTATTCCAGCACACCCAAAATCATAGTTGGAAATGACATAATTAGCACATCAAAACTTTCCATTTGTTCTTCTCCTCAAGAAAGGGACTGCAGCTCAAAATTGAAAGCATAATTTTGGAGTGGTTGGGCACATTAGTAACCCGTTATTAAAACTGAATATGTAGAGCAACCTAAACAATGTCTGAAAGACTCTTAAGATTTATAGCTCCAGAGCAGAAAATTGTTCATTTACCGTAGTCCGGTGAAACCATGAGCTCATAATGTCTCCATAAAGTACTGTATCCAGAATCCCGTAGAAACAACAATGATATAATAAAATGGAGTGCAAACATACTTGCTAGAATGCTGCAACAGAACATGGTAGATGGGATCTTGTGAAGACTCTTGAGGTGAGAGCTTGAGAAATTGCAAAAGAATGTAGAAGCAAGCTGTGACACTGAGATAAGAATCGCATCATAATGCACATAAATATCAGCTGAGAAATCAATCGAAAGCGTTTTTCCTGTTACTACAACTTAAAGTGGCTTTTGTGCCACTTGCAACTACAAAAGAAGAAGCTGAAATCCCATTGAGAGAATTTAAGTCATACCTGCCTAGGTAGATAAGAAGCACTGTCCAAAGTAAAGCGCTAAAAAAGTTTGATTCCTTTTACCAAATCCAAGCCTGAAGACATTAATTGTAAGCATGCACTGCAAATTCTTCATAGAACTCCATATAAAAAAAGCTTCAACAACAAATGAAATATATCATCTTGCATTGACCGACGCAATTATTTATTCACTTCTATATTGTGACAAAATCACCACAGGGCGGACCTACAATATCTGCAGATGCTCAACAGCCAGAAAAATTGAGAAAAACGGCACTATTTGAAGGCAAGATGGCCTACAAATGGCCCAAGATACTTGCCGCAAACGCACGTACAAGAGATAAAGCAATACCTGCTGCAGATGTATCTATAAACTTAAACATCAGAAGTGTCATTTCTAACCCTAGCAGCAACAGATGCCATTCCCTGACTCACCTAAACTCGTTATACTCAACTAAAGAAATATCTCAGCATGGAATCTTCAATACATCTCGACCAAAACTACCACCAAGAAATTCATTGAAGTGTGACGAGAACGCTCCGAGAGAGTGCTAAAATAGCCCCCATCACAGTTCTCACAGAAAATTATCGCATTTCCGCTTCTTTCTCACCTCATAAATAAAAAAACTCGCCTTTCGAAGGCTCCAATTAGCTCTTTCAAAATTTCACCCCACAATGCAATCTACAGATTTCTGTACAAGTCTGCAATATAAGCATCATTTGCATAGAACAGTCCCCCCGACAACCCATTCTAGAGTTTTCTTATCCAAAGTCCCATGCTCCATGATAGAATTAACTGAGAGCCTTGTTGATGTAGAGAAACGGCACAAAAGGTTCATTTTCCCTGAATTCCACTTGACACGTTCTTGAGCTCACATAATACACGGTTAACCAGCAACACTAAGCAACCTAGAAAAAGTTCCAGTTTCTCCATCTTGGACATGTCTCTAAAACTGACAAGCTAGTCTCTGTCCTAACAGTGCATGAAATGTTTAGCCAAAGTTTGTGGTAGTCAAGGCAAACCAGCCCTAAAATCTAGGCCCCCACCTTGAATTCACCATATGAAGTTTGAAGCAACATTGCCAGTAGAGCTGTACCTTAACCTGTGTTTCAAAATCCATAACTACTATATGGGAACAAAACCACCAAATTAAATAAATAAATAAAAATTGCCCACTTATTACCTCTGTCATTTCCTAAATCCTGACTTTGCTGCAAATTAGAAGATATTTGGATGAAATCATCTTAAAGCTGAAGTATGTGGGACATATATTTCATTTGGCAAATTCAAATTCAAATTTGCTCTACTCATAACAAATGGAAGCTATGGATGAGAAGCAAAAGTTTCCAAGGCTGAAGAATTCATTCAGTCAGAAGTAATCTTGCACATAAAAGGTCCATGATTATCAAACTCCAGCAGCTACGATACAGTCAAATCATCATTCCAGCAATTGATTTCCCACTATCTAACAGATGATGATCCACACAGTCAACCAGGGAACCCAACGATAAATTCCCACAACTTGATTGTCAGGATAGAACTCAGGCCAAGCTAAGATACCAATGTGCTGCAATACAGGTTGCAGAGGAACAGTGCCATCTATATCAAGAATAATCTCTCCTTCAGCAAGCTGGAGGTTAGATAATGTTGGTCCTGAGACATTCTTTGCAGCCTTAATCACTCTGCATGGATGGAACAAAGTAGTAGTTGACAACCATTTGCTAGTGAACATCCAATCCATTAAAAAGTGTGAAATAGCAATCAAGATGCATAATGAATGTGCAACACTTGAAATAGTATGAACGGTGCCTCTCGTGTAGTTGTAAAAACTATATTCTTCTCAAAATGAAAAGAAAGCAACAAAATCTTGAAAATTTCACCCCCACAATGCTCCTTCCGGGAACTAGCAAGAAAAATTAATGCCTATGGCTCTATATCATCACTCATGATGCTTGACAACGAAATTTTTCCATCACCTGCCTCCATCTTGGCAATATATCTAGTCAAAATACTACAATGAAACCAAAATAAACATCCACGATCAACAACTGATTTAAGTTGGACAGAAATTACATTAAACAGCAGTTTACCCTCAGAAGGCCAGGGGTTCGGTCCAAAATGAGCCTTCTACACACGAGGATCGTCCTCTGGTACTTCCACTTGTATGTAGTATCCCTCCTTATAATCTCCTACAAAACGTCAAAAAATTCATTACTGCTCGAACAATCTTCAGAAGATGATAAGCAGATAGGTAATAACAAGTTTCAGCCAAATCTCTGACTTGAGTTCATGGTCGTGTGTTAGCAATTCAAACTCCCAATTCAGTGGCAGTTCTCTCCAAGAATACAACCGAAAACAGGAATAATAACAAATTGATCTTCCTTTTCTAGGAAATGCGACTCAACCACCACCTGAATACAGACATCAAAATCACCAGCTATTCATCTAAGTCCACTTTAAGCAGTAAAATCTTCAGCAGGATGATCAGACACAAACCGTTTATCTGATTTGCAGGGTCAAGGACTTGATCGAACAGAGGAGTGTAGCCTCAGTGCTTCTCGTTCCTCGGCAGCTTCATCTTCTCGCTCAAAGGCAGACCGAAGAACCGCCTGCCCTGGAGGAAGACCTCCTCCATCAAGTCCTGGCTGACTCCATGAGTTGATCACGTAGGGAAAGCCGGAATCCAAGCACGCCTGAGGCCAACGGATTGGATTCATCCGTCAGCGTCCCCCTCGACTCGAAAAATCTCGGTTTCCTCGGTTTCATGTACCAGAAATCGAACTAAACATAGTGGAAAAAGGCGGGAGAATCGAAGACTTGTTTGAGTAGGGAGACTTGTTTGAGTAGGGACGCCGACCGTCGGATATCGGAGCTCGAGAGGTCGATGAGGTTGAGAGTGGAAGCAGGAACTCCGGCAACGTCGACGGCGTTCGCGTCATCCATGGTCGCCGTCCGTTCGCCTGACTGATTTCACGGTGATGATGACGACCGACGGGATCGAGGCCAGACGGGAACTTGAGTTGCGGGTGATGGAAGACACGGGGCTGAGAAAACGAAGAGTAAAAACGACGGCGTGGGACGTTTAAAGAATCGGCACAGATATTCGGTGCGGCCATCGGTGACGTCCTCGTCCCCCCATCCTAATGCTTTCTACAAATTTTAAAGTATTTTTGCTGAGTAATTATTCTATTCGATATAAATAATCATTTTTTTAAATAATTCATTTATTCTCAACAAAATAAACAGCCCTTAAATTTTGAAAAACCTTACAAATATTTATATTTACATGCATGTTTATTCTTTTTAATTTATTCTTGTGATATTTAATTTTTGAATGGCTAAGAAAAATACAGATTCTAGAAAAGCTATTCCATTTTCTGTTGCTCTTCCAAACTAGCAAGGCCTTATCTCAAATGAAAACACGTTTGACCGATATGACTCCATGAAGCGTATTAATCACATTCCATCAATCATATGAATTACATGCATGCTCATCCAAGTACAAAAAATGCACGAATGCCTACACTTTAACTGACGCTTTATGTAATGTACCAAACAACGGTAAAATGAGTCAATACAAAAGGGTAGCCATTGGTATTTGCTCCAATGGTTAAATACAGGAAGTAGTTAAAAAGCCTTTTCCATTTGTTTGCGTGGGACATTTTGAGACAGAACATATGCTTTAAGGATATCGATCGTGTATATCCTATATCTATATCTATTTACATACATATATAAGAATATTCAATCATGGATAAATACTTTTGGCGCAAATCAAAATAGGGACAATTAAGAATATCCATAAATGGATCTTAAGTCTGGCCCTGCCTAGCTTGACACGCAAGGCTCATGGGCTCTACCTGTCGTGACGCGAGAAGATGTAGAGCTTCAAGGAAATAAAGTTCGTCACTTGCAAATTTACCAACTCTCAAACAAAGTTTTTTACTTAGAGAACATGGCAGCTGCTACACCTTCTGAAGTTGGACATGAGTTAGACTCTTGATTGCAAATCTAGTCGGGGTTTGAATTGTTTTCCTCTAATTTAGAAAGCTTAAAAGAAGATTAGGAACCATCTTGTATAGTCATACACACAATGCAATAGAAATGAAATTACTAAGTACAAAATATGAAAATGCTATGTTCAAATTCTCTGAGCTGCTCTCGGCCTTGTTTTCTTGTCAAGGAAGTGACAACTCGATCTTGTTGAGCTTAACCACGACAATTTTCATGTCCATTATTTCCTCAAGCAAGTCCTTTGAACATTCTAGCCATAACTTTAGTATCAAGAAGACTATGCTATTGAATTTCGAAAGCGTCGGATCTTCATATTTTGTGCAAAGGATTTTGCTATCCATAATGTCAAGCACTCTCTCTGGAATTGTTGCACCTACCCATTGCCTCAAACTGAGATTCGCATTGAACATTTCACCGATTGGCTTCTTCCCAGTAATCACTTCCAACAACAATATGTTGAAACCGTATAAATAATTTCCTTTGTAAGAGACTTTTCCTTCTGAACCATACTCTGAAAGCATCATAGTTTGTGACATAAGAACATCATCAATTGATCTATTTCTTTTTAGGACATAAGTAATAAGATCAAGAGGCATACGAGTGCTAATATATCTCTATTACATTATACCATTATATTGGCAATCAAAGGCTTGAATTAGCTAATATTCGGCAAATGTACCTGGAGCAATGTAACCAATCGTGTCGAGAGTTTGGGTTTGTGTTTCAAGCTTGTTCTCAACCAAAATCTTGGCAATTCCAAAGTCACAGACTTGTGTGACTAGGCCCTCATTTAGAAGAATATTGCTAGGCTTCAAATCGCAGTGCACAATGGGTTCCGATTGGTCATGGTGGATCCAAGTTGTAATTGTTAGAGTATAGCCACTTCTCTAAGCTCCCACAAGGCACGTATTGCAGTGCCAAAGCTCTCAGATTTGCATTCGTGCAGGTGCTAGTCACCTCGACGAGATTGCAGTGCTGGATCATACGAAAAGTGTCTCATTCTGCATCAAAACATTTCAGAGCACCTTCAATATGGAGATTTAATACCTTGACCGAGATGTCTATCCTACCTTTATATACAGAGGTGAAGCTTCCTGCTTTGAGCAAATTACTTTCGCCGAAGTTGTTAGTAGCCAAGCAAAGCTCCCGATATGATATCATCGGGTGGTCAATTATAGGCAAGTTCTCCATCAAAATTGAAGCTTTTTTACTGGTACTCTCACTCTTTCTAAGCAAGCAAATGACGAGGACTAAAAGTATAGCTGATAAAATTGGCACAACAATGTATAGTATATGTAGCCGCTTGTCCCTTGATGATTTCATTCCATTTTCTTTGCATCGTGGGACTTGAAAAATCGCATTTCCAGAAAGTGCTTCATTCCCAATGAAAGAGAGAGCCAGGAAATTTCCAAAGGGCCCGCAATTAGGAATCTCTCCTGATAGCTTATTAATGGACAAGTTCAAAATTTGTATATATGCAAGTCCTTCCAAGGACTCAAGTATTGTGTTTGATAACTCATTGTAGGAGAGATCGAGGAACTCCAACCCTTTGAGATGGCCAATCGATTGTAGCATGGATCCTTGAAACGAGTTCCTCAACAGGTTGAGAGAAGCAAGGCTCCCAAACTCTTGGGTGGAACTCGGTATGGCACTAGTAAGTTGGTTCCAAGAAACATCGATGCTCTCTATATCTCTCATCTTCCTTATTTCAAGTGGTAGTCCTCCATTGAAATAGATTGAGGAAGATGAATTCTTGAAGGCCCCACAAACTAAATGGTATAACCGATGTCATGTTATTCAAGCTCATGAGAAAACATATGAAGCCTGCTAAAGTTTTGAATGCAATTCGGGATTGATCCCGATATCCTATTTTTTCCAGGCACCTTTTCTCCTAAACCTATCAAGTTGCTTATCTCATCGGGGGTCGGTCCTTCGAGATGGTTGTTATCAAGATACAACCTTTGCAACCTTTCTAGTCCTCCGATCGATGATGGGATGTTGCTGTCTGGAGCATTATTGCCCAAATCTAAGCAAAGTCAGTCTCTTCAAGAAACCATTTCCTCGGGAACACGACCTCTTATTTGACAATTGGGAGCAATTAGAATTTGTAGGGAACTAGAGAAGTTTTGATAGATTCTAGTATGGAGCCACGAAGCGGGTTGCCTCCCAACGACAAGACTTGTCGCGACGGACAATTAGATAAAGTGGAGAGAAAACCAAGCTCCGAATCATATGTCTCTCCTATTAGCTAACTTAACACAGTATTAAAGAATTCAAGGCTCTTCAAGTTGCCCAAACCCGTATGTATGGGTCCACTAAGTTGATTGTCCCCGACCTCGAAAATGATTAGGTTCAAAAAATTCAAGAAATACTACGGGATGTTGCCTCCATAGCCATTGCATGCTAGATATAGTTCTTCCAAATTCGGAAGGCTTAGAACTCTACCTCCGAGGGAAGGCTTCCATAGAGGGAATTTTCCATCAAATAAAGCACGAAATATTAAAAATCTCTTGAGGCACTCCACCGGTTAGCAAATTATCCGCAAGGCCCATTAGTTGCAGATTGACCAAATTGCCAATCTCACTCGGAATCTCCCCTTCAATGTGGTTAGTTGCGATGCCTAACGTGTGCAAGCTCGACATGTTACTGATGGTTGGAGGAATCATGCCAGTCAAGTTGTTAGCAGAGATATAGAGCTTTTGCAACTTTTGCAAGCTGCCTATATCTCGAGGAATGCTTCCCTGAAAACGATTGTATGACAACCCCAATATGATAAGCTCTTTGCATTGGGTTAGCGTCTCACAGTGGCGAGGGCCCTTTGAATTGATTTTTATTCAGGGCAAGCATCTGAATGTTAGACCAACGGTAGCAAAGATCGAAGGGAAGACTTCCAAAGAGATAATTATGTAGAAAATTTATTCACATATACAATTAATCAATCAAGGAAATAACGGATCCATATAGGATTGTAAAACACCGAGCAATAAATACAGCGGAATTAAAGCGTACCTGTTTGAGCCATTGCTTCACTTTAAGAAAAATAAATCACTCTAATAATCAGAGGTCTATCGGAATGCTAGATCTACCTCTCTATGACCTATTTCGATATAGCAGCTTTTAATGGGATTAAAGCAACTAATAGGTATAACCTATCTTTTTATAGGCTAGAGAGGGGATCTAACAAACCCTAATCAATAGTATGTCAACTGGGCCATTTCCATTACGGGCTTCAGTTAAACACAATTGCCTACACTTTGCTGCTCAACCGGGCCCGTTAGCAATAGATGCCAATATCCAATTCAATCGATCCTTTGTAGGGTTCAACAAATATTGGAATATCCATTAACTTGATTATTTAAAATAGAAAATCAATTAATTAATGTAAGCCCATATTATAAGAAATTTCCAACATTCTCCCACTTGGGCTACATTAATTAACTTATTTTATTTTGAAGAGATTTTATATTAAAAACGACACTATCGGGTTAATAACTGAAAACTTTGTTTTATGTGGCCACAACTTTTACAAAATAATATTCCAATAATGGCATCTCAATACCAATCCAATCCTATATAATCTTAGTATAGGACTATGGAGATCAATGTGTTAAGAAAATGCCACAACACAAGACCTTCCATAATCACATATAATAAGCATTATATTTTCATGGATCATGGGCCTAGTAGTGTAGTAAGAAATAGTGCCAACATGTGATCAAAATATACACTATTTCTTATCGGTCCTCAATACACTATTTCTTATCGGTCCTCAATGCAATTTCTCAACGATATGAAACTGCCTCAGTACGATTTCTAAACAACATGAAATTGCACAATTATGTCATAATCAAACATGAGATCTCATAATTAGTAGCATCCAGTCATCTTTAAACTAAAATTTGTTTAAAGATACTGTTTTATACTTCCATTTCTTAGTCAATAGGAGAAAGGATAACAATAGAATCAATAACAACAATCATTGTAAATAAATGCTTTAATATATATCATAAAAGCATTATCAGTCTGCATATCACTATAATCTCTAGAAATACAATTTGTATAACTCCCACTAACAAAAGAAATCAAAAGAATCTAAAACACCGATATTCTTTACATGTTCTTTAAACAAAATGGGCCATAAGCCTTTTGTTAGAGGATCGCCAATATTGACTTAGTTTTAATATTCTCAATTACAATATCTCCCTTTTTGACCAAGTTCTTAACAGTATAATATTTGACCCAATTAACATTTCAACCGTGGCATTGTTGTTATTTATAGCAAAAGTAACTATTTGTCACATATGATGCAATAAGATCAATTATGGGCAATAAGTATTTCAACAAAAATAAATTAGTACATTATAAACTCCCCTTTGGGCAGAATATATAATGCACCATTATTTTCACAGCATGAAGTTTATAAAATAATAATAAGGAGAATTACATATAATTGTCAATGATCCATCTCCTTTGGGCAAACAAATCATTTAAATTATACATCTCCATAATATCAATATATAGAGACGATAAATGAGAATTACATATAATCTTCAAGGATCAATCCCCTTTGGGCAGACAAGTCCTTTAAATTATATATCTCCATTATCTCAACATAGAGGGGAATTACACATAACTCTCAAAATTTTATCCCCTTTATGCAGATAAACATTTTGAGTCACACATCCCCATCATTTATCTCCAATATATCAATATAGAGGGGAATTACATATAACTTTCAAAAATTTATCCCCTTTGGGCAAATAAATCTTTTGAGTCATACATCCCCATCTTTTAATTTTGGAATTTATCTTCATGCAATTTTCAAATTAATATACACAATAACCCCTTTGGGCAGGTAATTGTATATACTAATTTTTATCAATAGGAAACTCCAAAAAAATATATGCCTAAAACTCATCTAACAATATGAAGCACTTTACGACATGTGCTTCCTAAGATCATATTGCATTTATCAAGCAACATTTTAATATTTCGGACTCATGGCAAAACAAGAATGGATACGGATGGTTACTAGAATTAAAGGGAGCCAAAAAATTTCGTAGCTATCATTAATCATTACATCAAAAAATCATGAGGATAATCTTTATCTCACACTTCCTCATTGTCAACCCTTGGTTGGCATATTTAAATTTGGCATCTTTTAAATTTGGGAAATTTCGTAATCATGCAATAACTCAATCTTCACCTATTTGACACAATCATATCATCTGAATTTAGAAGTATCATTCTAATATTAAAACCCACAAGAGATCAAACAAAATCTCTATAAAGAGAACTTCTAAACCTCAATCATATTAAGCTAGTCAACCCCGATGATTCGTGGTAAAACCACACAAGAAGACATGAAAGGTCCGTTTGGGTCGCCAGAATTTTCAATAATATTGATTAATTCGTATTTTGATGCTATAGTCTTCCATTAGTCAACGGTCCAAAGATTACAATAAAAATAAAAGAAACTACAGATGAATAGATTTAAAACATAATTCCCATGTAAAAAAAAAAAAAAAAAAAAAAATCATTCATGTGTTTCTCATCATGCACCATCTACGGTTTTCCCTTTTTGAACTTGTGGTTTCCACAAAGCACTACACAGTAGACTATGGACTTTTCTTCCACTGCTGAAACCTTCAGCTTTTACATCTCTCTAGCCTAATCCTAATTTTTTTTTTTTTTTTATAAATAACATCCTCTTGTTTGTATCTATATACATTTGGATCTTGATTCACAAATCTCTTGGTTTCATTGTATTGCCTTCAATGGAATTTTAAACCTCAGTCAATAAAACACCAATGCATCGCAGGAGCCGTGCGAGCAATTTGCAAAAAGATTAGAATTTGCAAGTTTGGAATTTGCTGGTCATGCCACATTACTCAGCAAATCAACTATGAACCCAACAAATCTAGACAGATAACTTAGCAGAAAACCACTCGTACAAACAAAAATCACAGTTTGGTCTTTTCTCACCCCACAATCAACACATTTATGGCGAAATCACAATGAAGCCTTAAAGCAACGGTTTCATTTAGAATCTAGCAACAAGATGCGCGCACCGCGCGTGAAAAGCAAAAACCTACTATTTCCATGTTTTTAAATTTTGATATCCCGACAACTTGAGAAATCTTAACTATTGGTTCTCTTTTCCAGACTATAGGGAGCACCATAGCCCCAAAGCTTCAGTGACTCACTAACTACTTAATATAGAAATAACCCAAATCAACGAAAAATAGGGCATAAATCTCGACTTTATAACAGCAAAAACCTCGAAAAGCACCCTATAAGCGTCACCTATTGCGTACGTGGATCAATTGATGCGTAATCTCGGTCCACTGAGTAAAACAGCAAAGTGGCAATCAAGGAAAAGGAAAGAGGTGCAAGAACCTAATGCGAATCCACAGAAACCCCGTACGCACAATCGCACCGAAGCACGAGGCGGGAGGAAGAGAAGGCAGAAACTCTAACCACTCGTCCAGAGCGGAACAAACAATCAGCTACAATAATCTCTAAACCAACCGTTCCTACCGTCGAATAAAAATCGAAGGTAACACTAGAATCTAACTTAAAATTCTAGAACTTTTTCTATATATATACGAGACAATCACTCCAATTGCACCATACATAGCAACCAAAAACCCAAAAAACTCGAGTAGCCAGTTAAAACTAAATAAAAAGTTCTCTCTTCCAAACAAAACGATCACTGCACAAGCTGCATCTGAAGAATTCTACCACAAGATTTCGGATCTCTAAAGAAAACAAGAAAAGGGTGATCAAACACGGGCACTTACTCAGGATTGACCCCTTTGAACACCGAAAAAAGAAACAATCTTTGCCATGGGAGATGGAGCCCAAGGAACTTTCTTTATTGCAATCGAAAGATGCTAAAACATATATATAACAATGTTCATGCAACGATTTACAATAAAAATCAACCAATTGCAAGTAATTTGAAAATTCTAGAACTTTTCATGTATAAATCCTAGAATTTCAAATTTAAAATTCTCTCTCAATTCTCAACGAAATTATACAAATTATATATGGTTGGAAAGATCTCGACATGTAGAACAAAAGCCCTATGGTTTCAAATCAATCAAGCAAAAAATCCACATGAAAGATAATGCCCATATGGCTCAAAGAGGAAAATTTCGAATTTGTCCATAAAAAATATAAAATTTGGGTTCTACAATCATATATGACAAGCTCTGATACCACATGTAGAAAATGTATTCACATATACAATTAATCAATCAAGGAAATAATGGATCCATATATGATTGTAAAACACCAAGCAATAAATATAGCGGAATTAAAGCGTACCTGTTTGAGCCATTGCTTCACTCACTCTAATAATTAGGGATCTATCGGAATGCTAGATCTACCTCTCTATGACCTATTTCGATATAGCAGCTTTCAATGGGATTAAAGCAACTGATAGGTATAACCTATCTTTTTATAGGCTAGAGAGGGGACCTAGCAAACCCTAATCAACAGCGTGTTAACTAAGCCCTTCCCATTACGGGCTTCAGTTAAACACAATTGCCTACACTTTGTTGCTCAACCAGGCCCGTTAGCAATAGATGTCAATACCCAATTCAATCAGATCACTGTAGGGTTCAACAAATATTGAAATATCCATTAACCCGATTATTTAAAATAGAAAATCAATTAATTAATGTAAGCCCATATTATAGGAAATTTCCAACAAATTATCCATCAAATTCACCCACGTGAGCAATCTATTGAAAAGTGCTGAAGGAATCGAACCTGTGAGAGTGGCATTGACCAATATAATGACTTGCAATGTGGATATGTTGCCTAGGGAGCTTGGAATTTGACCTCATAAGTCGTTTGAGCTAAGACTCATTTTTTGCAACTTAGGGAAGGCACCGAATTCTCTTGGTATGCCACATGTTAGCCTGTTTGTCGTGAGTGACATGACTTCGAGGTTCTGGCATTGGGTTAAGATAGGAGGAATGTTTCCTTCGAACTGGTTCAATTCGAACATAAGTTCTTTCAGGCAGCATAAATGACCAATTTCTATCAGAATCATGCCATAAAAAATGTTGCTGCAAAGATCAAGAGAAGCCAAGAGAGAAAGATTCTCAAGGTGGGGAGAGAGTCTTTCCTGGAGACCCATGTGCAAGAGGTCTAAAGCTATGACTCTGCCCGGTTGCTACAAACAACGCCAATCCATTCACAAAACCTTGCTTCCACCATCCAATTGCCGCCTTTGATGGTGTTCGTCAGGTTGACTTCCATCATCGATTTGAAGGGGAGGAGAGAATATTGATCTGTAAAGTTGCTGGAACAGATGACGGGCTGAAATATCAATAGGAAAGCCAACAGAACATCAAGATTGCATAATAGATGGTTCCCTAATTTCAACCTGTTCTTAGTGTTCAATACCAAGACCTACCAAATGGTTGTCTTAATTAGGGGAAAAAAACGATGTAAAAAAAGACTCACTATCAAATGATGTCCCACAATCACGTCTACGACATGTTCTTTACGTTTACACATTCACACTTACTTTCAACTCTATGAGGGTACAAAAGGACCTTTAGACCAATGCTCTAAGGCATGAATGTGAAAATGTTTTGTGATAGCTGTTGTGACCTTCCTGCAGGGGCAATATCAAGTGTCTCATTGGAAGTTGACTAATCGAAAGTTCCTAGTGTTGGAAGAGATTACGTTACTAGTAGTTTGTCAAATTTTATCCATGCTTCATGTCATATTTGAACTTTCAGTCGATTCAATTAAATCACTTTTGATAAATGTGAATATCTTCCCGCAACTTTCAATTGGTCTAATTAAGTCTGTAATATATTTAATATGCTTTTTTTCATCCTTTCATCTATTAATATAAATGAAATATGTCATGGATAACAATTTTATGAAGCCGATGTTTGATGGAGAAAGTTAGGCGGACTTTGTGCGTGTCATGGTGACTTTAAATTGTAAAATTATAATACACGTTCCTTCGCCCTTGCCTAGATTTGGCAAAACATCAATAGGGAAGCCAATAGAACATCAATAAATGCTAAAAGATGAACTTCTCCATAATAAACAGGGTCTCTATTGATTGCATCAATAGACAGCTCACTAATTTTGACATATTCTTAGTGTTCAATACCAAAACCTACCAAATGGTTGTCTCAATCAGGCAAAAAAAAAAACAATGTAACTATCAAATGATGTCCCTCAATCACGTCCATGGCCTGTTTTTTACGTTACTTACTTTGAACTCTTTTAGTGTACAAATGGACCTTTGAACCAATGCTCCAAGGCACGAATGTGAAAATGTTTTGTGATAACTATCGTGACCTTCCTGCATGGGCAATATTAAGTGTCTCGTGGGAAGTTGACTGATTGAAAGTTCCTACTGCTGGAAGGGATGATGTTACAAGTAATTTGTCAAATTTTATCTATGCTTCATGTCATATTTGAACTTTCAATCAATTCAATTAAATCACTTTTTATTAATGTGAAATTTCTTCCCGCAACTTTCAGTTGGTTTAATTAGATTTGTAATATATTTAATATGATTTTTGTCATCCTTTCATCTATCAATTTAAATGAAATATGTCACCAATAACAATTCTATGAAGTTGATGTTTGATGAAGAAAATTATACGGACTTTGTGCATGTCATGGTGACTTTAAATTGTAAAATTATAAAGCCCGTTCCTTCGCCCTCGCCTAGATTGGGCAAAATATCAATAGGGAAGCCAACATAACATCAACAAACGCTAAAAAGATTAACTTCTCCATAATGAACAAAGTCTTTTGAATGCATCAATAGACGGTTCACCAATTTCGACCTATTCTTAGTGTTCAATACCAAAACCTACCAAATGGTTGTCTCAATTAGAAAAAAAAATAGAAAAATAAAAGGAAAACAATGTAAAGAATAACTATCAAATGGCATCCCTCAACCATGTCTATGGCCATTATTTACGTTTACACGTTCACACTTACTTTCAACACTATAGAGAGAGGCAGAGAGAGAGAGCCAAGCCTTTGTGTCTAAAGTATGTTTCTGTGCTTAGATGGTCAAGAGTCACAGGAGTTTTGAGAAGGAACTGATCTATATATCTTTTAGAAACATCTCAGAAAGATTTTTCGGCAAGTAGAGGCCTACGTGGCTAAAGTGGCTCACGATCTCGGTAAATGCACTTGCCAATGCTGCTCATAGCCCCATCCACATGGAAATTTTTGGTCTCTCTTCCTCAGCCGTTAAATTTTCAATCCTTTGTAGGCTTAGCAACACGCCCACCTCGTCCAGAAAAATCTTGTCAAACACGCAGAAAGTTGCATGAACAGTGCAATCTATGTAACTATCGTGGAAAAGCTGACAGACCCATCCGTTGAATCGCAGGAGAGTCGGTGCTCAGACGTGTGTGGCATTTCCTTTTCATTTCCTTTCTTAAAGTGTGGCATGTACAAACAGCTAATTTAGGGGCAAAATAAGGCGGAAGCGGCTGAACTATTGCCTCCATGCGTAAACATAAACGGATTAATGGTTGTATATGATGTAGGTACCCCATCGGATGCTCTTCTCTAAGTTCATTATGCCCATTCGTACGAGTTCTCAAAGTATACCCCTACTTCAGGCAAGTGCGGGTTGACAGGCTTCCACTCTTGCTGGCAAACTCTAAGCTCCTTCCCTTCTGTATACATTTAAATCAGCATGAGTATCGTCTAATCTTTGGGACAAGTAGGTCTGACACTGGACGGGCGGAAACCTGCAAATTGATGCGATTTGGAACAAACTTAGGATCCCATGCTGGTGTAAATTTGCTAATTTGCACCATGTCTAATCACTAATGGAGTAGCTATGTTATACGCAGCACCCAAATCCCCACGCAAAAAGGATCCAACCCTGTAAAGAGAGCATGCGAGCATGTGGTTGATCAGTTCAATTCATCAATCCGGGACAGGTCAATGCCTAATTCAAGAGTAAACATACTTTCCTCATGAATCATGGAGTTAAACTTGATGCAGTCCTCCTAACAGTGCCTGAATGATCCATAGATATGCAATATCCACTTCAACATGCATTCAAAGCAGAGCACCAGCCAAGCACAATGCATAAAGACATTCAAATTGGGGAGGAGAACTAGATCTTAGGACTGAGAACTGAGAACTGATAAGAGAGGAAGTAGAATTGCGGTATCTTGTTTATATATAGGAAAGTAACTAATTTGCAGAAGACAACTTACTTTGGAGGATTTTCCTCAGACATACATGTTGGCAAGCACTCAATGAGACAATCATGGTTAGGCTCCAGGAAGAATGCAATCTGAATTTTTTAACAGAAATATTAGCAAAAGAAGTCAATAAGAATGGAGAACGTAATGAACAAAAGATGCTAACTAGGGAAGGCAAAACAATTAGGCTTCTTTTGCAAAAACCAACATGGATCATCCTTGATGATAATCTCAAGTTGAGAAGAATTTCCTAAGAGTATGATCACAAGTTCAACTGACTTTCCCCTAGATTGTGATCTCAAAACTAGGACCTTTTTTTTGAATCAGCTTACACCTATCCAAGATCAGCTTCAACTGCCCTTTTTCTGGTTGGAGTAGTCACAACTTCGGTCACCAATCAATCAGACTTTTTTCAATACATTCGACAATGCTTAAAAGTTCTCTTAAAGGCGTTTGAAGAATATTTCAAAAGATGAGGAGAAATGTAAGTTTGTGTGTGTGGGGGTGTCTCTGTGTGTCTCTGTGTGCGTGTGCGTGTGTTTGGGGAGAGAGAAGGCCTTACAGAATACCGTTCTTGGCCATTCCCTATAACTAGATGGAGCGTGGACCTGATTGCAAAAGCAAAAGCAAAAGTTTAGATCTGACAAACTGAAGGGAAAAAAAAAAACAACAGCAACTCAAATTCAAAAAAAGAAAGAATAGAGAATGATTTGCTAAATATAGAGAATAGCAGGACACCAACTAGATTCAAGCAAAAAGCTCATTTCATATATCATTTAAACATGTTCCCATGCATGATGACAATGCATGTTAAGCCGTTTCCATGGTCAGAGATCCCAGAACACATGCAAAGTTTAGTATCCAAAAGTTGACCAGTAAGAGCTGAGTGATAATAAAAGCACTAGAATAGCAAATTTATGGTTTGATATTCATAAATTCGTCTCCGTGTACAAATTAATGCAGGTCACCAAAATATCATACCATCTTCAACAACAGTGTTTAACATGGAAATTTTTCCTGACCAATGCCAAGAGTAGATAATCTTTCGTTACTAATGGGCCACTGATATCAGAAAGAGCCAAGAAAGTGCAACAGAAGAAATTCTATTGGAGTTTGGGAAAGGTTAACAATATATAGTAGCCTGCCATAAGTTAATCTCCAACCTTCATGTTCAAAGCTTTCCTCATGCCAACTTATCTATATAGACTGTTATTAAAGCATATTACCCGAAAATACAATTGCTCCATCGTTCCGCATATCACCAAGATTCACTATGAATGCTCTGTACAAAATAGTCACAGAAAGAATGTTACTTTTCAGGATTACTGTGAGATTCTTCTGTTCCGTACTTGTGATGATTATGTATAACTGAATCTAAGCAATAATCTGAACAACTAACCGAGGGTAATTACATAAGTAATTTTAGAATTCATATGATGTGTGGTAGTTCTATGACTGTCGACCTGCTCAAAATTTTTACCAGGAAAGAATGGTGCAATACCATTATGAGCATGTGTGTAAGAGTGTTTTCTTGCCGAGGGAGGGAGGGAGGTTCACTTGCAAGGCATCAGAAGGATTAAACTGATCAAAGTTAATATGTACACTTAGATGCAAATTGCAGAAAGGAATATAAATGTGGATGAGGGCACCTCTCTGAGTTAATAAATGGAAATCCATCTTTATCACCCATCTGACAATATTACTTTCTCTCTAAACTGGCATATCACTGCCTTTGTACAAACAAGAACTATAGTAGCAGATCAGGGTCAGACAAAGAAGGATTTTTGTCAAAAAGCTGTCACAAATATTGGGGTAGTATTCCACGCAACATTGGCATGAAGCAATCTTCCAATCATGCGTATAAGGGGAAATAGTGCACATTCCCCAATAAACCAGAAGTACAAGATTAAAATAAAGTTATTGCAAGTCATATTTGTAAGCCATGAATGATAAGAACATAAATCCTAACATGATGATCTTCCACCAAAAGTGTTACTCTAAATATGAAATATCTAACATAATAATCTCAAATTCCCCATAGTAATGCAGTTGGCCTTTACCCTCTCATAGGTTGCACATATTCCCATGTCGGAGGTTTAGCATCCTTGTTCTTGCAAATCTGAATAAGTTCAAAAAGTTTCATGCGTTATAACTAGGCATAAAGTCTGCACCAACAGTTTTATAGGAGAAAATTTCATACTTGGAGACCTGGGACATCATCTGTTTCCAACAAGGTAATAAATCCAAAGTCCGAATGTGCCCCAGCTTCATATATTCCTTTAAAGGGATCAAAGAATAGACCTAAACAAAGAAAAGAATTTCCATTGGATGAGAAGAAAAATTTGCAGGGTTTAGTATAAAGTTTGTTGAAGTAAAATCTACCTTCAGAGTGCAACAAGCGCAAGGTTGCAATAGGCTCACCAAGTATTTCTGGCTTGTCAAAAAAATCAGCCTCCAGATCAAGTGCTTGAGCAATGATCCTTGTAACTACTTTTGCCACATTTCTGAGTGTGCACATTTACAAATAAAATATATATATATATATATATTAAGAAATTGACTACCGTCGCTTGTTTATAGCAACAAATTACACTTAATCTTGCGACAAAGATCATCTAGGCATTACTGTTGGATCTAAAAGTCAAATGATTTAGAGTTGGAGACCCTATTGACTGTAATATCAGCCCTCCCACTGTAAGCAATTAGACACTTGTGTTGAGGCTCTTGGTCAGTGTGATTAATGGTAAATCTTGACGGCTAAAAATAACTGGTTCATATCGTAGCATGGTAGCTTTAGAACAATACCCCACAAAATTGTTTAATCAGCCACTGCAAATAACCAGAAGAGTTTTACTTTGGCCAACATAGGATGAGAGACCAAGAGAGCATATTCAGTTCAGAAGTCAGAGGCAATTTAACTCCCATTGGGCCACCTTCAAAATTACAAGAACTTGGCAATATCTGATGCATATAGAAGGGGAAGATGGTGACTATCAGGTACTGAGAATGCCCAAAATACCCCATCAGAGAAACAGAAGATCTCTGTATTATCTTTTACTTGGATGGAACAATATTTACATCCTGGAACTAGCAAGAAAAATTAATGCCTATTGCTCCATATCATCTATAGTAAAAACTCACAATGCTTGACAATGAAATTTTTCCATCGCCTGCCTCCATCTTGGCAATATATCTAGTCAAAATACAACAATGAAACCAAAATAAACATGCACAATCAACAACTGATTTATGTCGGACATAAATTACATTAAACAGCAGTTTACCCTCAGAAGGCCAGAGGTTTGGTCCAAAATGAGGCTTCTGCGCACGAGGATCGTCCTCTGGTACTTCCACTCCTGTGTAATATCCCTCCTTATAATCTCCTATTAAACGTCAATAGATTCATTACTGCTCGAACAATCTTCAGAAGATGATAAGCAGATAGGTAATAACAAGTTTCAGCCAAAACTTTGTTTTAGAGCTTAGCACTTCAAACAACTAGCTCCTTCTTCTGTGTCAGTTCTCTCCAAGAATACAATAAAAAATAGGAATAATAACTTCAGACACAAACCGTTTATCTGATTTGCAGGGTCGAGGACCTGATCGAACAGAGGAGTGTAGCCTCGGTGCTTCTCGTTCCTCAGCAGCTTCATCTTCTCGCTCAAAGGCAGACCGAAGAACCGCCTGCTCTGGACGAACACCTCCTCCATCAAGTGCTGGCTGACTCCATGATTGATCACGTAGAAAAAGCCGGAATCTAAGCACGCCTGAGGCCAACGGATTGGATTCATGTACCGGAAATCGAACTGAGAATAGCGGAAAAAGGCGGGAGAATCGAAGACCTGTTTGAGCAGGGACACCGACCGTCGGATATCGGAGCTCGTGAGGTCGATGAGGTTGAGAGTGGAAGTCGGAACTCCGGCGACGTCGACGGCGTTCGCGTCATCCATGCTCGCCGTCCCGTTCGCCTGACTGATTTCACGGTGCTGATGACGACCGACGATGATCGAGGCCGGACGGGAATTTGAGTTGCAGATGAGAAGTGGCTGAAAAAGAATGGCAGAAACGACAGCGTAGGACAAATAAAGAATCGGCAAAGGCGTACGGTGCGGCCATCAGTGACGCCTTCGTTCCCGTCTTAATGCTTTCTATAAATTTTAAAGCATTTTTTCTATCTAATTATTCCATTTAATCATTTTTAAGAAAATATTTTTTTATTTTATTATACGAAATAAACGGATCTTAAAATTGGAAAGACCTTTAAAATATTTATATTTACATGCATGTTTATTGTTTTTAATTTACTCTTGTGATACTTTATTTTTGAATGGTTAAAAAAAACACAGGTTCTAGGAGAGTTATTCCATTGCTCTTGCATACTAATAAGGCCTTATGTCAAATTAAAAGACTTTTGAAGGATATCAACGTTAGTATTTTAAAATCTCTTATTTAATTCATTGTATAAGATGTCATTGTCTTAACGCTCTATTTTATGTAATGCAACTATAAAATGAGTCAATACAAATAGGGGTTAGCATCAAGATTGATTCAACTCAAGAATCGTATTGAATTAGTCTAGACCAACTAGTTTAAGGTTGAATTTAAGGAGAATCAGTACAATTTCCACCTCAACGAACTTAGAACCAACCTAAGATCGGCTTGGTTCCTAATTTCAAGGTCAAAATTGCCAATTCTACCCAAGAATCGACATAAACAGGTTCCTTGTGTTGACCTGCAAATTGAATTATGGTCTTCACCATGAATAAACAACCACATTTCTATTTCACCATATATGCTATGAAGTGAAAAGGTGGAGCTCTTACACTTTATTGGAAGAATTTGTTTTTTACACAAAATATAAAAAGAAGACTAATTTCCAAGTAGAACCAAGAATCACTAGGACCAAGAAACACTGGTTCCATAACCAATCGATTTAGTTCCCAATATCAAAAATTTGAAAACTGAAATAGACCTACTCGAGATTGTCACGATTTTGAGTGTAATAGCTGGAGCAATAAATGTCATAACATTTGTTTCCACTACATATTTCCATTTCAATCTCTCGCATAATATATTAAGTCTTTAAAATACAAGAAAGCTAAAAGAGCATAGTTAACTAGTTAACTGCTAATTTAACTCACTTTACTCTACTCGGGCGTCGGGAGATTTTGCACCTACATTGAGGACAAAGAGCTAAAGAGGTAGCTAAATCTTTGTCTAATGCTCTGTTTCCAATGCTTGTTCCTGTGGTTTAACGTAGCGGAAGCGTTAGCCAGTCAAGCGCGTCACGGGAGGACTTCGAGATCGGACTGATCTAATCCCACCTTTGAGAAAGATCAGAAAGATTTTTTGGAAAGTAGCAGCCAGCGTAGTAGCTAAAGCGGCTTACGATCTCAGATTGTGCTCTTGCTAATGCTACTCCTAGTCCCACCCACACGGATATGCCTGCTCTCTCCTTCTTAGCCCGTCATATATTCAATCCTTTGTGGGCTTAGCGACACGACTACCTCATCCAAAAATCTTGTCAAATAGCCAAAAGTTGCATGTACAGTCCAATCGACCGAAACTATCGTAAAGAAGCAACTGTTCGTCCGTTGAATCGCAGGAAAGTCGGTGCCAAGAAATGTGCAAGGCGTCCCCTTTTTTATTTCCTTTCTTAAAGATTTGCATGTACAAACTGCCAATTTGGGAGCTACATCATGGAAGCAAGAAGACCGAAGAACGGCTGAAGCCACTGAACTATTTCTTCCATTGCATAAACATAAGCAGATTATTAATTGTGTATGCATATGCATGTACACGCATGTACCCCATGCATATGCATGTACGCGCACGTACCCCATTCGACGCTCTTCTCTAAGCTCATCATGCACTTCTTTACGAGCTCTCAAAGCATACCCTCTACTGGACAAGTGCTGGTTGACAGGCTTCAGCTCCTTACAGACAAACTCTAAGTCCCTTCCTTTCTGTATACATCTAAATCAGCATGAGTATTGCTGTATCTTTGGGCCAAGTAGGTCTGACATAAGATGGGAGGAAGTTTGCACGTGAATCAATTTTGAAGAAATTTAGTTTAGGATCTGATGCTGGCGTAAATTTGGTGATTTGCACTATGTCTAATAACAACTGAAGTCTCGATCAAGAAACAAATAAAAACTAATAACTGGAGTAGCTATGATAAATAAACACCTAGATCCTCGCGCGAAATGGTTCCAACCCCATGTGAGCATGCGACGATCGTATCAATTGATCAAATAAGGTACAGCTCAATGCCTAGTTCCAGAATAAACATTTTTCTTCATGAAACATGGAGTTAAAACTTAGAGGAGTCCTCTTAACATAAACAAAAAGTCCAGGCATATGAATTTGGATCATCCTTGGACACGCAATATTTACTTCGACGTTCACGTGCAAAGCAGAGCATCAACACTCAAACAAAATGCATAAAGTCAGTCATTTGAATCAGGGAGGAGAAGAACTAGATCTTAGGGCCGACATTTTACATCATAAGAAATACAATAGCGACATGTTGATGATATATAAGAAAGAAACTGATCCACGGAAGACAGCTCATTTGGGAGGATTTTTCTCTGACATACATGTTGGCAAACACTGGACGAGACAATCATGGTTAGGCTCCAGGAAGAAAGCAATCTGCATTTCGTGAGAACATGAGCATAAATAATACTTTTAACAAACTACCGGCCGCGGTGGCTCCACTGGATAAGACTCTGCTAATCCTCAACGAAGAGGTGAAGGGTTCAAAACCCAGGGGAGGCGCTAGGTGTATTAAGTGTGACTCAGGGGTAGTGGATCCTCCTGCTTAAGTGTCACTTGGGGGTTTACGGCGCGACTGTCGGCTGCAAATCGGTTCTTCCAGCACCAAAAATATATATATACTTTTAACAGGGATTTTAGCCCCCCAAAAAAAAAAACTCATCAAGAAAAGAGAAGTCAGTGGATGAAATATGCAAACAAGGGAAAGAAAAACACTTAGAATTCTTTTCCAGAAAGTAATGTGAATTATCCCTGAAGAAAATCTCGAGTTGAGAGGAAGTCCTAAGAGTTTAATCACCTGCTCAACCGACTTGCCACTAAACCGTGATCTCAAACCTAGTACCACTTTCCAATCAGCTTACAACTGTCTTAGATTGGCTTCAATTATACTCTACTCTTCCTAGTACCCTAACCAATCGGATTTTTTTCAATAGACTCGACAAGCTTCAAATTTCTTTTGATGGCTTTTGCTGAATTTTCCAAAAGAAGAAAAGAAATGCACAGGCGTGGGGAGAGAGCCAAAAGGCCTAAGAGAATACAATTATTGACCGTTCCCTACAACTCGATGGAGCGTGGACCTGATTGCAAAAGCAAAACAAAAGTATAATTTAGTATAAATTTGACAAAAAGAAGCAAAAATCAGCAAGTCAAATTCTTAAAAAAATAATAGAGAATGACCTTGCTAATTATGGAGAATTGCAGGACACCCATAAAATTAATGCGAAAAGCTCATTTCCTATATTACTAAACACATTCTGAAGCATGATGACATTGCATGTTAAGCCTTATCTGTGGTCAGCAATCGCAGAACACTTACAAGGATTAGTATCGAAAACTTGACCAATAAGAGCAATAATAACAAAACCTTTTCTGGTTTATTATTCATAAAGTGGACTCTGTGTAGAAAGTAATGCAGGTCAGCAACATATCATTCCATTTCAACAACTGTGTTTAACTTGGACTTTTCCCCCATGGCAACTCGGCCAGTAATTAGGCAATGTCAAGAGCAGATACCCTTGCACTACTAATGGGCTACTAATATCAACAAGAGCCAAGAGGGTACACCAGAGGAAATTCTGGTGGAGTTTGGGAAAGGTTACCAATCTATAGTAGCTTGCTTTAGAAAATCTCCAACCTTCATATTCAAAGCTTTCCCCATGCCAATTTATTTGGATAGACTTCTATTAAAGCATATTACCTGAAAATACAATTGCTCCATCGTTCTAGCATATCACCAAGATTCACTATGAACGCTCTGTACCAAATAGCCATGGAAGAATGTTACTTTTCAGGATTATTGTGAGGTTGTTATGTTCTGTTGAAAAGTAATGCGCTTGAGCAATGAGATATTCTCTCCCGAATTTTTTCCCTCTCAAACTTCTTGCAACTGGACATATATCGTGAGACAGGTTCTAATAATTGTAGAATGTGTATAATGCTTGGTAGTTCTATGACCGTGGACCTGCACATGATTAATCAGGAAAGAACGGTAGAAAACCATCTTGTGAGTGTGTCTGAGGGTGTTTGAGAGAGAGAGAGAGAGAGGGAGGAAGGGAGGATCATCATCAAGGCATCAAAAGGATTAAACTGATCGAAGTTATTATGTAAACTTATTCAGATGCAAATCACAGATAGGAAAGGAGAAGTGGACGAGGGCACCTCTCTAAGTTTCTGAATTGAAACCCATTTTTATCACCCATCTGACAACAATAGTTTCTCTCTAAACGGGCATATCGCTGCCTTCATATGAACAAGAACTATAGTAGCAGATCAGGGTCAGACAGACAATGATGTTTGTCAAAAAGTTGTGACTAGTCTGGGGTAGTATCCCACTCAACATCGGCATGAAGCAATCTGCCAATAATGCGTATAAGGGGAAACATGTTATCGTATACATGCTCCAATAAATCAAAAGTACCAGATTAAAAGCAAAGTTATTCCAAGTTAAATTTGTAATCCACAAATCACTAGAATGAAAATCCTAACACAATGGCTTCCACCAAAAGTGTCCAAGTTACTCTAAATATGAGATCTCGAACATATTCATCTCAAGTTCTGTTGGGCTTTACCCTTTCAAAGGTTGCACATATTCCCATGCCTGAGGTTTAGCATCCTTGTTCTCGCGAATCTGAATAAGTTTATGACTCCATCTTTTTCACGAAAAAAATAATAATTTGAAAAATATTTATCTAAAAATAATCACTTATAAAAGTTCGACATTTATGACTTGCGTATGGGATGTACAAAATTAGGAATCCAACGTACTTATACGGCGCTATGACATTTCAAAGTGAAATGTCGCTTAGTGTAGTTCTCTACCAAATTTACACTAAAATGTCTGATCTCAGCTTACCTAAAATATCTCCAACCTCGAAGATCTGACTGTTAGCCCAAGCTTCATACGCGGCCGCGCCTCCTCAGGTATAGTCCACCCCATGGCATCTCCAACCGTGTAAGTCACCACCCCTTTCGGATGCCCAGGCGGCGGCACAGGCACCTGCGCAGCAGATCCCGACAAAAGAGCCGCCATTGCCGCCATCGCCGCCGCGAAAATAACACCGCCCAAACGCCTCGCCATCGCCCTCTCCGTGTTCTCGAGAAACGTCAGGTCGCCCCTGCTCTTCTCTCTGTCTCCTCCTGCTCACAAAAATCTTCGAATTCGAATCCCCCTTTTGCTCTTTTGCAGCTCCCGGGGCTTCCCTCTTTTATAGAACCATTTTGACAGGAACAAGGAAAGGTCAAAGCAGCTTTTGGAATCATCATTGCCGTCGCGCACTGCGTTGACTCCTTAACGATAATTCTTTAATGACATGGGAACTTTTCATCAAATCTCCACGGTGCTTTAAGGTTTAAACGTTTATAAATTTTCGAACGACATAATCACTTTTTAAATGTTAATGCTCCATGGCAATGAACAATCAATCTAATCCTCAAGAGAACCCAGTTAGCGAATGCTTATTGACTTTTGGGGGGAGTTCGATTTGCTACGTGAAGCGCAATACGAGGGCGTGCACAAAGAGTTTTTTCGAACTTTCAATCTGTATTTAGACAGCACAAGAAAAAGTCTAAGCCCCCATTGAAATATAGGAAAAAAAAAAGAAAAGCAAACGAGAGCGTGGAAGCACGTTACGTATTTGATGAGACGGGTCCGAGGATCATCCTGACGTGGGGGCTTTCACAAGGGTAAGTTGGTTGATTTTTCCCGAAAAAAAAAACAATCAGGTGTAGGACAAAAAAGGAATAGAACTAATAAATACCACTTAAAATCCTTAAATAAGTACACCCACGCTATATTTATTTCACATTAATTTTTTCGTCACAAAGAAACCCAATTATATAGCCGGGCATCATTTACTCCAAATTATTGTTTGTGCTATAGTAAATTTCAAGTTGGTATATTAGTGTCATATTTATTCCAAACTAATTTTCGCGTCACAAAATTGGACAAAAGTTAATGAGGATTAGCACTTTGAGATTTTGCTAGCATGTGAATGAGTTTGGGATACATACGTATATAGGCGGGAGTATTGGTTTGAGATTTTTTACGACACAAAAATGAATTTGGGGTAAATGGGGCGTGAGTGTACTAGTTTAAAATTTCTTGTGACGCGAAAATTAATTTAAGTAAATATGGCACAAGTGTACCGGTTTAAAATTTCTTGTGACATGAAAGTTAATTTGAGTAAATATCGCACAAGTGCATTGGTTTGCTATTTTTTGTGCCATTGACTATAACAAAATTTTGTGATTTTTTCAGGTCAACATCACAAACCTTTTTTGATTATCATCAAGTCTTGATAATTTGCTTCATGGCATCAAGTAGATCAATTAAACGGGCAAATCGAGTCCGGTTTGGGACGGATTGAAAATTGTTGACTTAAATAAACCCATCTAACTCGTTTTGACCTATTACTATGTAATGCAAAACTAATGACCTATACCTGACTCACCATGACACATATTACTAAAGCACTTCTATGTCTAATTCAATCTAGGAAAACTTATGTGCAAAGTGACTAAGTGCAAGATTGAGTAAGAGCAAGAAAAAATGATAAGAGAATCATAAAGCTGGGTTAGGTATAAGAAAATCACGAATCCATTTAGGACCCATTTACTACTCAAATCTTTTGGATACCCTTGAATTAGAGATGCCAGTTGGCCTGCTAACCCATTTGACTTGAAGGGCCGGCAAGTCATGAGGCCCGGATGGGATTGGGCTGGCCCAAGATCTTGGGTATGTCTTTGTTGCTGAACAAACTTATCTGGCAAAACAATTATCCATTAAAGGTGTGTTCATTTCATGGAAAAATAAATTATTTAGAAAACATTTTTCAAAAAGTAATTACTTGTATCGCTTACAAGAATAAATGAAAATAATTTTTTTTCATTGTTCATGAAAATATTGGCATAGATTGTTATTAATGATGAAGACATTTTCTACTTTGATGCACTATAAAAATCTTACTGCAAAATTCCAACAGATCTGCTAGCTGGAATAACATGTCTTGATCCATGAATGGTGGAGTCTTATTGTTTGATGGTAATTTCCGAAATATATGTATAATTTCATGTTATCAAATTTTTATATTTTCGTTATATAGTATTATTAAAAGCAACAGCAAATTCGATTTCGATTTTAAGTAATATATCCTCTCATCTCATCGTCATCTCTCTGCAACAAGTCAAACAGCGACATGAATCAACATCCAAAATCGAGATAACTACCTTGTACCACTTGAATGGTCTCCGGCCAAATGGATTTCAGCCGAGTCAAACCTACTCAGAATTCTCCAAAGAATCATTAAAACCACATCAATCACTACCTTATTCCGAAGAAGAAGCAATGAATTCATCCACTGTATGTCATGTAACAGCATCTCAAGATCTACCAACATCTCCACCTCTTGTATGAATTCATTTGAGGCTTGTCCTTCCATAGGAAAACGTCAAGGTGACCCTTCATCGCCATTTTTGTTCTTGTTTGTAGCTGATGTCTTGTCCATTATTTTATCCCTAAATAATGAAGAGATAACAAAATAAAAATCGATCAATTACACATTAATCAATATTCAATTGATTGGTCTGAGGTTATGACAACGTACGACCCATTCTTTTACTTTATATGGATTCTCTTGAACCACTAGGGCATTTCTACATGAACCAGTTCTTACACCGCAGTTTTGAATCAGAAGAGATTTCAAGAAATGGCAAATTGTACAGCATATGCCAGTGGTTTTGATATAACTATTTGTGTCTTGAATCGACCGTGAGGGCTTCGCGATCTTGGAGTGGATTTCCGCGAGCCATGGGAAGTAAGCTTAGTCAATGCTGCGCAGGAAGGTCAGAACAAAGGCATTAAACTGAAGAAGGAATGCCCTGTGTTGTCCCACCTCATTTTTGCAGATGATTCACTCTTTTTTCCCACAGGCTGATGAGGATAATTGCAGATGTTTAAGAGGCCACGGTGCACGAAAGTCATATTAGCTGGGGGAGGAATGAAGTAGAGTGATCTGGCCCTGGAATAGAAGTATAGCTTCTTCGTTAAATCTGCATACCACTTTGCAATGTAACAGAAGATGAAGCGGATGACAACAACCCAAAGTCTTCCAGAGTGGTCAGTGAGGTATTGGAAACTTGTGTTGGAACATTGTCTGCCCCGATAGATGAGATTCTCTTGTGGAAACTCTGCTGCAATGCTGTTGCTACAGCTGATAACCCAAGAAATTTGGCCTTCCGTTGCTTGTATTTGTGGGAATCAAGGAATGATTGTTGGTTTTTTCCTGGGAAAGTAGCAGATCATAACAAAAGTGCCCATTGGAAACATCTTTTTTGTTTGATTAATTGATTTCTGATGGAGATGAAGAAACTCCTTGAGATTTGGACTGCTTTGGTCATGCAATGAAGTTTTGTTTCATTTCCTGCTTTTCTTTTCATCGTTGCATGGCATATGACATTCACAAGCATCGCGAGGAAACCTTCTTTATCTTCAATAGGAAGGGGATGGGGAATGAGAACTCCAAGATCACGATTCACATCATCATTTCATCTTCCGCAACCAGAAAAATGAAAATATGATGACCAAATTAATGACCAAAAAAATGACTCCGCCACAATCACGGAAAAGTGAACAGAGCTACGGCCGCTGTCAAAATTACTGCAGAAACGCCGGTGATGCTGAGGGATGCTGCCGAGTTCCCTGGGGCAGGAGGAACTGCATCTCCCGCGGGAATGCTGCTACCGCTGAGGGAGCCGGCACTGAAGATGGTGGAGCAGCCGTGCTGGAGGGCAGCGGGGTGGCGGAGAGTGATGGAGTCGCTGCTTTAGGCGGAAGACTCACTGTGGAAGGTGTCGGAGTCACAGCGCCGCTTGGTGGAGAAACAGTTGAGGATGACGAAGTGGAGGTGGAGGGCGACGGAGTCGGAGTGATGGCGGAAGATGTCGGGGTCGAGGCGGAGGGAGGAGTGGCTGCCTTGGGGGTGGGGCGGCAGAGGAGGACGGTGGCAGCGGAGTGGCAGAAAGGCTGGCGGTGGTGACGTTGATGGCAACCTTTGGCCAGACGAGCAGTGGCCGGGGATGGTGCAGATGAAGAAATGCCGCCCAGCGGGGGTGAGGGCGATCCTTGCTGGCGGGACGGTGGAGATCGAGAGGGGGTTGGCCCCGTCGCACGAGCTGAAAGCCGCCTCCGTGACTTCGGCCACGTCCTGCGCTCCATTGTTCAAGTTGAAGACTGCATGAAGATCAGAGAACAAGCTGTTGATTAAGATTGAGCAGGTTTTTGGCGGTGGAACTAAACAAAAAGAAGAGCATATGCCGTAAAATACAAAGAAAATCTCACAAAAAATGACCTTTTCCCACTATTAATTTTAGAGAGTGAATAGATATAATACTAACATCAATTATAGGCAACATTATTTATGTAAAATATTTAGTTATAGTGACAAATAAGCTTTATTTTTTATTATTTACTTCAGGAAAAACAAATCATTACATTGAGAGTTTGAGTACGACATGCCCAAAAAAGAAGAAGAAAAAAGAAGATCATTTGAAAAGAAAAATGTCAAAAGAATATCCATATAAGTGATATTGACTATTTTTCGAAAGTTATGTATTTTATTTATGACATTGAAAGAGATGAAACTTTCGAAATTCAATTTTTTTTTTCTAATGAGCATTGGAAATTGCTTCTTCTATCTTCAAGTTCTTAGCAAGTGGGATTGGCCTTCTGACGTGCCGTTTGCAACTACAACAATAAAGCCGAACATTTTATGAGTCTCTTGCATATAGGATGCTACTCGGTGTAGTAAATGTTATTCAGTTTTATACTAAAATGTCATTTCTCGGCCTACCTAAAATGTCTCCGACTTCAAAGGTATTACTGCTAGCCCATGCTCGATACGCAGCAGCCCCGCTGGCGGGTATGGTCCACCCCATGACGTCTCCCACGGTGTAAGTCACCGTCCCTTTCGGATGTTCGGGCGGTGGCGCAGGTGTCTGCGCGGTAGATCCCAATAGCAAAGCCATAATCGCCGTCGTTGTAGCGGCTGCGACAAAAGTACAACCATTCGAATGCCTTGCCATTAGCCTCTCTGTTTTTGAATTTGAACACCCTTCTTGGCTCTTAGAGCATCCAGGGCTCCAACTTTTATAGAATCGTTTCTCACGAAAAAAAAGAAAAATTACAGGAGCTCGTGGAATGATCACAGTCGTGCATTGCGTTGACCACTTGGTGGAGCCCCCACCGTTGGATATGCGACAGGTGGAACGGGTCGGCTCAGCAGAAGCTTGGTGCTCCCGTAGGATGTTGATGACGTGGGGCTTTCACGTCGATTGTATTTTAGAGGGGATTTTTTTTTTTAGTTTTTTAGACTTCTTATATTTTGTGAAAATATATGATTTCAAAAATATATATATTTTTAAATAATTGTTAATATCATATACAAAAATGAACAAACGAAAAATCTTGTCATCATTCAAAAAAATAGTAAGATGAATTATTGTCGATTATGAAAATATTTCTCGTTAATTAATTACATTATCCAATACAAGCAATCGTGCTTAAATTACTCATTTCTCGTTAATTAATTATTTTAAACTAGGGTAAATCTTTTTTACTTTTGGGAATCGATTTTGTTACGTGAAGTCCATGAGCGTCAAATTTGTATTTAAACAGTACAAACGCCTAATCCCATTGAAATAAAAGGAAAAAACTCTAAGAAAAAAAGAAGAAATCTTAACGATTGAAGAGACAAAAGAAGCAATGAGAGCGTGGAAGCACGCTAATGTATTTTTGGGGTCAACGCCACAAAACATCGCTGGCCGTCGTGGAGTCTTGAAATCTTGTGTCGTGCCATCAACTCCAGCTGAAGACCGCTCTTAGGATTGGGCAATTTGGCTGTGAGGATGTCCATTTGAAAAACTAATATTAAAAAGTGAAAGGAGATCGTTTGTATATGAATAGTATTTAAATCCCGTTATCAAGGCATATGAGACATTTTTCCCATCATTCTCATGTGTAAGCCCAATAATAGGCTTTTTCAATGTCTCCTTTCATATGCAAGCGGGTTTATAACCTTTAAATTGCTTAACCTGATAGTTGAAGCATATAAATTATACTGCCAAAAGCAGTATGTGAGATTTCAATAGTAGTCATCGGATGTCAACATAATGTGTCGTTCCATTATCTTCTTCTTTTTTCCTAATTTCAACAGGTCTCAAGTTGGAGGTAGTTTAATCAAGGGAAAAAGCTACCAAAAACTCCACACTATGCTCAATGTGACATAATTGATCTAAACTTTTTTTGTAACACTAAATAGTCAAACTTGTACCTATATGACCTCTGTCAAGGTTCCATTTATGAGCACCATTAAACATTTGCCCACATGGACAATGGAAGAAAACTGGTGTTTACATGGCGCTCACATGACTTATGTGAAATAAATGCGACATTATTCTGGCTTAAAAAATCAGCTAATAGAATCTTAACAAATGGTAAATGTGTCACCAAGCATAAGTTTGGGGTTTTTGATATCCTAAAATTTTTTAGGGTAAATGTATCGCAATGGACATAGTTTTGAGTTATTGATGTTACAAAATAAAATTCAAGATAAATGTGTTGTAGTGTGCATAATTTGGAGTTTTTAGTAAAAATTTAGAGCATTCAATTTCGAAGATACTTCTAGAAAATTATCAGGCTCCATCGAGGTATTCACCCCACATCAGCTTCTCGCAAATTCTCCATACTTTGAGCTATGTTCATTATAATGAAAAATTGAAACCAATTTAGAGTGCGCTTGGTTTGAAGATACTAGTGTTGCTTGGTTCGGACGCGTTGGCTCTTGTGTCGAAAATTGCCACTTACCACAGCATGTCACGTTCTGTATAATTCCACGAGTTGGGCCGGTTGCCTCATACCGAAAGTGGACCCTTATTTGATGCATTAAACGGGACGATTAGTGTGGAACTCTAGGTTATCAATTGTCAAATTGCCATATATTTCCTTGCGTGGCCTCTCGCATAAAAGATTTAACTCTTAAAATTTTATTATTATTGAAGGTTACTGAGTTATTTGAGCAAACTTGGTTACTGCCTGTTACTTCCATTCCCTCACTCTACAGTACTTTCTCATCTTCTTCTCCAAATTTATGCAAATATCGGAAAGCAGATTCTATTTTGCAGACACGTGTGTTCATTATTACCAGTTTAAAAATTGAAAATATTTTAATGGTCCGTCAAACTAGTCAACCATATAAGGGCCATCCGACTCGGATGATCCGGGTGAATGACATGGCATGTGGGTCAAGGTCTTTTGGTAACGTCCTAATTAGAGATGTCGATGGGCCGGGCTGGCCCATTTTAATTGACGGGCCGGAGCGGTACAAGGTCCATTTGGGTTGGCCCAGCCCAACCGTGACCAGGCGTTACGGTGACAAATGGGCCGGGCTGTGGCCCAAGCATGGTCGTCTCTTGTCCGACAGGGCCGGCCCATTTGTCGCCACCTATAGTAATCGGAAAGAAGCATTCGTTAATTTTGCTTGAGCGACTATGTTTAGAAAAAGACTAGTAGTGTCCTCGCAAATGAACTGCTAAGCCAAATTCATCGTTGTTCCTCTCAGTCTCAAAGAATTCTGTGATAAGCTCAAACCATAAGTTATCTCACCAAAAAAAAATAAAAAAATTGAAGCTATCAAGCTAATATATGTATGTATGTATATGTATGTATATATATGCTAAGTATTCTCTTGTTGTTGACTTTGTTGCTGAAATCTTCATTAAAGATTAGAGCTCTCATCAATTTATTCGACGATGGATGTGCTGATTGAATGGTGTCGACGATGCTTTTATGTATCGAAAATCCTATAAATCCGCGACCTCTTTTGATTCGTGAATGATAAAGTCTTCTTATTTGATGGCATTTGTCTAAATAAATTAGTAATTTCATGTCAGAAAATTTCATTATTGTATTATTATATAGTATCTTCAAAAGTTCTAGTAAATTCGAATTTGTAGTAATACCTCCTGTCATCGTGTTCTCTTTGCATCAACGAGCCAAACGGCGACATAAATCAAGATCCAGGGCCGACTCAATCCAACCCAAGATTCTCCATACTGCTTATTGATTATTTCTATCTCACGAACGCCACTGTCTTATTCCAAAGAAAGGCAATGAATTCATCCGCTATGTCTTCTGCAACAGCATCTCACAATGTACCAACATTTCCAACTCTATCTAAGAGAAGAGCTAACACAATAAGCCCATGAGAATGGACACAAGCAGGACTAGACGTGCAATACCGAGAGACGAGCCAACACTTGGCGGAGATGTGGTCGCGCCGGTGGTGGGGGATGGCGGCGGTGGGGATCCCGGCGGGCTGGAGGTCGGGCCACTTGGAGGCTCCGTGACGGTGATGGCCAGCTTTTGACCCTGGGAGCAGTGGCCTGCGGTGGTGCAGAGGAAGTAATAGTCGCCGGCGGTATCCAGGAGTAATTAGCCGGAGAAGTGGACAGGACTGTGAATGGGGAGTCGGTGTTGCAGGCGTCATAGTCTTCCTTGGTCACGTCCCCAACGTCGTTGTCGCTCGAGTCGAAATCGAACACTGCCCCAAAAAAAGGGAAAAGAATTGAAGGATCAGGAGCATCAAAGAGTGAAAGCTTATCGATCATGGTCAACGCAAGTACCCCAGATCAGGGGCAGAGATGGATTGGTCTGATCACATTCAAACCTTTCACTTCTTGACATGTTGACCAGATCTGTGCTCAAACGTCGTATGACTTTCTGATGAGAGATCTACTTACAAAACAAGCTCAAAAGGTACACGAACTGAAATTGCCATAGTTCTGGATCTTCTTCTTCTTCAACATAAATTTAGATATCATGCATACTTTGCACTCGTAAATGTATGTGAATTCGAAAGATTAATGTTGGGCGAGAACCGGTTTCTAACTCACCTAGAATGTCGCCGACCTCGAACGTGTGTTGGCTCGCCCAGTCGGAATACGCGCCGGCGCTAGAAGGGATCTTCCATCCCTCAGAGCCTCCCACAGTGTAATTCGTCGCCTCGGTGCACGATAAAACGCGACCACGACCCCGAGCAGACAGGCTGTGATTTTCGCGTCGGCCATTTTCAGCTTGGCTCGTGTTGCAATTTGAAGCCCAGGTCGCCCCCCAAAAAAGACTCTGTAGCTCCTTGTGTTGTCAAGGGGGTGATTTGAATCCTGAGATCATACAGGTAACAGGCTGCATTTTGCTGGACAGGTAGTGAGGCACATGAATTGATTGGCTTTGACTGATTATCTTATTTTCCGCGCAGTCGGTGATGGAGTTTGGGATTTGAAATATAAAGTCAAATATGCACGCACTCACACTAGAGTTCTTTTTTGGTCGGTCACACTAGAGTTCTGATGCAGTTAAATTATTATTATTTTCAGTGATTTTGAATGGATGGCATCCTCTCTCTCTCAATATTTTTCATGAGTGGCTTGAGCCCAATTGGGTTGGGGCCCAAAAGACATGGAAAGCCCACACTGGCCCAAACATTTCAAGGAATTAAAAATATCTTTGAAACAGTTAGAGTAAAAAAAGAGTTTAGATGGAATTAAATATTCATGTTCAAATTCAAAAGACCTCAGTCACCAAGAAGCTGAGCATACAAGTCAAAAGAAAACTTGCTGAAGGCAACAAATACCGGAGGGACTGGATTCGGAAAAGTGGCTAAGAGTATAGCGATTAAGCTCAACTGTCTTTAATTTTTACGATTAATATCACACAAAAAAAAATTAAATTATGCAAATTGTGACACAAAATATCCCAATTTTTTTATATCATCAAAAACCCTCAACTTCCCATTGTGATACAATTATATCATTTTTTTTTGGTGTCATAAAATATCATAAACTTACATCAGTGTGATAAACATACTATGATAGAATTGAAATAGAAGGCATATGTGTCACATATGTATGAGTTTGAATTTTTTTGTAGAATAAAAAAATTGAGGGAATTGTGTCACAGTGGACAAGTTTAAGGTTTTTAGTGATACAAAAAAAAAAAAGTTCAGAGTATTGGTGTCACAGTGGACATTATTTAGATGATTGCATGCTTGGGTCTTGAAACAAAATTAATAATTAGGTTTTAGAAACAACAGAAGGGGAAACTTTGACGTCGGGCCGGGCTTAAACCTGCTCCCACCTGATATATAACTAATTTTCATTTTGAGTCCATCCTGAGATGATTCATGCTTGAAAATCTCTAGCCTGAAACTTTATGTCGTGCCTAATAAGGGACAAAAGATTGGTCAACTCGGTGCATGAAGAGCCGCAACCATCAATGGGTCCTATTGAGATTGCGGCCGATGATTTTGAGTTGCCACTGGTCAGTCTAATGTAGCGACAAACTATTTTGAGTAAGCGCTAATTTGTTAGTCCATTAATTACTTTTTGTTACCTTTCACAGTTACTTTGATATTGTATCCTTGCTTTTATCCGAACTCATTCAAGTTCATATAATCGAAATTTGGGGATCAAGAGGTCCATGTGATGTAAATATGCTATCCATTGATTATGATATGATGTATGCTATTTGCGTAATATCCAGATCATAGATATTGCCATATGCAATCACACATGATATGGAATCGAATATTTCAATCTTATTTTTGGTTTTTGCTGCAAATATAGGTATAGACAAAATGGATGCCCTCTAGTTGGCCTCACGATTTGGAAAACGCTTGCACCATATATGGACTATAAAATGGAGAATACATGGAAATCAACACGACTTGTGTTTATTACATTGCCAAATTTAGATTGATAATTATCATATATAAATCTGCGAGAAAATTACCAAAAAATATCTTAAACATCAATCATAAATATTTCGATTAGATCAATTTAGTCCTAACCCTCTCGACAATTTGCCAATGTAATCCATCCGACTAATTTTGGGTAAAAATCACTAACGTGAACTCTAGCCATTCTATATAACACGACCGGCATTGATATGGGGATTTTTACAAAATTTTTAAAATTTTAAAATTTTTTGTTTTCTTGTTTTTCTTTTATTTTTACCCTTCTTCCTCCACTAGTTGCCGAGCCTCCGCGATGGTTGGCGAGGCTTGCTCTTGCCAGATTTAGCAAGAGTTAGCCTCACTTGCTAAGTAGGGCTCACTCTTGTAGGGGCGAGGTCGTTTAAGGCTGGCGAGGATCAACATTGCTGGCTTTATGCAAGGCTTGACAAAGGTTGCCCCTCACTAGCCTCAAGTGTCCATGCAGGAGGACTGGTGTTGACTAGGTTGCCACGTTAGCACTTTCCAGTTAAAATTGGCCGAAAGAACTAAATTAACAAATTGTCAAAATGTTTAAGACTAAATTAGCCTATAGCCAAAAGGTTGAGAACTAAATTGAAAGATTTATGATTGAATTAACTGCCTACAATAGATTATAATTAAATTAGTACGATTGAGAACTCAGTTAGCCACCGCACAATATATTTAGGATTTTTTGGATAATTTTTTTTTATCAAAAAAGGTAAAATCTTGTTAATCTCAACTACTGAAAGATGTTAAAATCAAATCTTCTGAACTAGTAATAAAAGAGAACATGTTAACCATATCGGTAAGAGAATCTTCTACAACTTTTTTTTATCCAAGATGGATCTTTCTATAAAACTAGTTCTTTAAATAGATCTCTCTTCAAACTCTTTCCCAAACTAGAGTTTCCATGCCACATCATGCTTTTAGGTTGCTTGTCATCATGCCTTCATCCGAGTCACTTCTACATCTCGCCTCGAATTAATTTTTAGCATGTTGCACAACCTTTCTTTTTAATATATTTATCACAAATATTAAATCTGAAGAAGAGTTGCACACAATCAACCAAGTTTATTTTATAGATTTGTTACTCCACAAATGTAATAATTTATTAACTTTGAATTCCAAATACAATTTACAAGTGTGGAATTATTTTTTCTACGTTTGTAAACGGCTAAAAACAAGTGTACATTGCAAGTAAATTTACATACGTTCGTTTTATCACAAGTTTAACTAGAATTTAAAAATAAATAACTATACTATATCTGATCAATAAAAATAAATTTTTATCCCTTATGTTTAACATTATTTTCACTCAGGAAGATTGGTCTTAAAACACCAATTCACTTTATGGAAAGATTACCTTGCAATTAAAAAATATTCTATTTCATGTGAAACTTATATATGGTTAAGTTAGCTTATTCCCACTTAAAAAAATGGAGACATGGAATGAAAGCATCACTGAGGAAATTAAACTGGCATAACATATAGAAGTTAAATAAAAATTTCATTCAATAAAAAAAAAATTGTAATCCCTTAAGTATAACATAAGTTTCATTCAGAAAGATTGCTCTTAAAATATCAATTCACTGTATGGAAAGATTACATTGCAATTAAAAAATATTCTATTTAAGGTGAAACTATTTATGGTTAGGTAGGTAGCATTATTCCCACTTAAAAAAAATGAAGAAACATGGAGTGAAAGAATCACTGAGAAAATTAAATTGGTCATAGAAACCGGTACATTTCTAAATTTTCATGGTTATCGATTCCAAAAAAATTGGATCAATATTGTATAGTTTGACTCCCGATCCTTGATCGGAATAGATAAATTTCTATAATTTAGGGTTTATGTTATGTGTTTTGAACTTTTTATTATTTATTTAATATTTAGTGTTCATCTTTAAGGATTTTTGCTATTAACAAATGGGGATTCTTATTGTTGCATTTACTTTATTTTGTTTAACTAAAAAAAGAATAAAAAAATGAAACAAAAAAGGAAAAGAAAAGAAAATGAAGTTGGCCGATTCCCAAGTAAATCTTAGGGCTGACCCTTGGAAACGGATTGATAAAGTAGGTTCTAGGTTTCGGGATATGTAAGGTAAGTTCTAGATCTAAAAAATTAGGGAACTGGTTCCAATAAGGTAGGTTACCAGTTCCAAGTTTCAAGTGGTACCTAAATCGACCTTGAAATCGCTAATCAGCAGCTAATAGATAAATGGGAGGTTTGATTGTAGGGGTTCTTATTTTACCCAAAAGATTTGTTTAGGAGCATATTGTGAATTGAAATCATGGGGAGTACTACTTAATCATTTTTACTAACTTAAAGCCCTAGTTGCCAAACCCAATAGCTTGCCAAAAACACCGGGTCTTCGTTTTTTTTTTTTTTGTTTGGGGGGGGGCAGCTATGATTCTTCGTGTTTAATTGTGCCTTTTTGTTCACTTTCTCACTATTTGAATTAATTCTATTATATGCACACGCTAGTTTCTTTTTTTTTTTGCTAGAAGCATATGTTTGTTTCCTCCATAACAAAACACGTAATTGTAAGAGTTTTCTAATGTGAACTATATTAATTAATATTATAATTTACCATTTTACGAGGTTGGTCTAAAGTGAGATAGAAGATTTCTTAATTAGTCTAATATAGAGCGGGCTAGTGTGAGCCGAGTTGAATCTAGCCCGTAATGAGAGGGTTTGGATGGAAACTTTATAAATAGTGCTTAAGTTCCTTCTCTAACTATAATTCTCATAATTATCCTCACAAAGGAGCATTTACCTAACGCTAAAGGGTGAAGGGTTGTCTCATTAAGCTAGTGATATAGAGAGTAATCGAAGAGAATGACTTGCACTTAGATCATCACTTTTCCGCGTCCGCATCAAGAACGATGAATTCCAAAACAGGTGCATTAATATTTCTACCCGATTATATATGTGTTCTTATTCTAGATATGGAGATCATGGGATTGCGCATTTTAGCATCTAACAGTAACTGTCATCCTTGTATGATTTTTTTTCTTCTTTTTGTAATTTGAGGCAATATATTAAGCATGTTAACAAAATAGCTTCTAGTTTAGAAAAAAGAAAATGCAATTCGTTGTGATGGAATATTATGTAACAATAAAATTGGTCAAAGTCATGTTCTTGTAATTTAGTCGGTCATAATATCCAGCCACCGATTTTACCAACAACAACAAAAAAAAAAATCCAGCCACCGATCACAAATACCATTAACTAAATGATAATCTTTACTAAAAGCTAAGAAAAATAAGAACGTCAACTTAAAATAAAGAGTTCAACAAAAAATGAGATAAAAAGTATCACTGAAAATTATTCAATCGTGGAGAACCTTTGGCTAGAATTTCTACATGTGCTATGTAAAATGTTGCAAATTATAAATTTAAAGAGAGATAAAAGTGACTTGGGTGAGAGGATAACCTTGATTTAAGTGGTAATAAGGCTCAGGACTTCCCGCACTTTACGTTTTGTGCTGCAAAACTTAAAAGTCAAACTGCACTTTTATGGAAGAAAGTGTTAGAAAAGTCTTAAATCTATTGCATTGATGTCAATTTAGTCATAAACATATTATAATAGTACCAATTTAGTCTAAAACCTTTTGACCTAGTGCCAATTTATTCTTCCAACTAATATTGGCTAAATATTGTTGACATAGATACCGGTTAGCTGATGTGACATAGTCGGCACTAATGTACGCAATTTTTAGTAATATCTAAATATTTTTTTTGAATTTTTATTTTATTTTTCTTTTCTTATCTTTTTGGCTTCTCCTCCTTCTTCCGCCAGTTGGTTGTTGGACCTTGGCAATTGGCTAGAGGCAAGCGCCAACAAAGTTGAGGTCGAACTTGCTAGCCACTAGTAGCCCTCGCCAGAGGTCGCGAGAGCGGCCGCTATTGACCTCAACTTTCCTAGTTCCAAAGATGCCTTGTTCATTTTGATAAATAAGGATCAGATTTCCTACATCTATGTGCTCGGATAGATTCCTCTCGCCCTTGTCGAATATGGTGAGGCTTAAGCCCTTGCCAGAGTTCGTGAGGTTGCTTGTGAGGTCTTGAGTCCTAGCTAGTCTAGTGTAAGACCGCCCTTGCTAGAGGTTGGGTGAGGCTCGACCCTCGCTAGATTTGATGAGAGCAAGCCTTGCTGGCTTAGCACAAGGCCCCCCTTGTAACCTCTGGTGAGGGCTGCTAGTAGCCAGTTCCTGAGGTTCGGTGACTAGCTAGAGGAAGAAGGAGGAGAAGAAAAAAGAAAGGGAAAAATATAATATTTTTTTAAATATTAAAATATTATAAAAAATCATCAATGTCAGTAATAGTCATGCCACGTCTACCAACCGACGTCTATGTTAACAATATCAAGTCAAAATTAATCAGAATGGCTGAATTGACATCAATAAAAGATTTATGGCTAAATTGGTACTGATGTAATATGTTTAGGATTTTTCTAATACTTTTCTACACTTTTATACTATCATGGGGATTACAGTGATGAGAAAAATGGAAGTTGGAATTTAGTTCAATGGAAAGGGCACGTAGCAACTTCTACATCTCATTGGGCATTTGAAAATAAAGTACAAAGATCGGGAAAAATATAAGACGAGGCTTTGAGGATGACATGACAATTGTTTTATGGGGATCTACTATTGTCACGAAAAGATTATTTTGTTTGTCCTATATCTTAGAGCATGACACCAAGGATTTCATGATTTAGGCAAGTTTGGTTTCGTGTACGTGGCGTGGCATAAGTCCATTACAAAACCCGAGTTCTCCATTTTGGTTGTGTTTTTATTGAATGAATAAAGGCTGCTGTAACTTCTTTTTGGTCAATTAAATAAAGCCGGATTTTAAAAATTGTTGTTGCCTGCTTTCTCTTATTTGAATTTGCCTCTTCAAGCAGGACTCGCATGTATCACTTTTGCCATTTTGCACAAACCAACCCGAATTAATATCCGATAAAGCCAGTTTTCCTGTTCCGAGGAATATATAACGATCCGAGTTAGTTAGAAGTATATTAAGAATTTAATCAACTCGAGGCCATATTGGGGTAAACAGTCTTACGAGAAGAAAGCAAGGCTGCTCTATATTTCATCCCTCCATATTTATGCTTTGATTTTCCAGGGTACTGCCTTAATACTCAAATTGGGAAGGAGGGGAAGAGGAGGAAAACCAAGTAAATTTTTGTAACTTTTGCGAGAAGACGTGGGAGGGATTTCAAAATTCTTCTCTCTTCCTTTACTCGATGTATCCAAGCAAAGTAGATTTTCCTTTATCACGACGGTGCATGCTTGCTAAATAGGCATAGGGTAAATCACGCGTTGTTGCTACCATAGGAGTCATTATCAAGTGAAATCAACTACACGTTAATTTTATTCAACAAATGCATGGAACTATACTTGACTTCCAATTGACGGGCATCAGCCATTATCCAAGACACGCTCCGGTGAACAATCGATGTGTCTGTTTATGTAACAAAACTGTTAAAACTCATAAAAACAACAATCAAAACAGAAAAATTTCTGTTTTTGAGAGAGAGAAAATATAAAAAAAAAAAAACAGTGCACTTCATACGTCTTGTGCTTAAGAAAAAAACTGTCGAGTACAACCACTAAATACAAAACAAAAAACTGCTCACGTACGTGCAACACATAACTGCACATAAACGTGCTATTAACTTCCTAGAAAATAACAAAAACACTAAATACATAACAAAATGAACTTGGCTGTTTTTTAATAAATAAATAAAAAAACAGAGTAAAACAGAGCATAAAACAGAACATAAGATAGCAGAAAACAGAGTAAAAAAACAAAAACAGAAAACAGCAACTGAGACATTATAATCCAACAAACTCCTCCTTGGATCAGTTGCTGCTGCATACTCCAATTTTCTTTCTTAATACTTCAAATCTTCCAGCTTGAAGTGGTTTTGTGAACATGTCTGCAAGTTGATCTTCAGATCTGCAATAAACAAGCTTAACTTCGCCACTTTGTTGCACCTCACGTAGAAAGAAGAACTTAACCTTGAAATGCTTAGTTTTGCCATGAAAACTGGATTCTGAGATATTGCTAAAGCGGCCTGATTATCCACATTAATTTCAATGCAATCACTGGAATTCAACCACAAATCCTTAATTATCTTCTTCAGCCATAAAGCTTGATTTGCAGCTGCAGTAGCTGCTATAAACTCAACCTCTACAGTAGAGTGAGCTACAATCTCTTGTTTTTTAGAACACCAGGAGAAACAAGCAGAACTAAGAATGAAACAATACCCAGACGTATTTTTCATGTCATCCACTGAACCAGCCCAGTCACTATCAGAAAATCCTTGTAAATTAAACTTCTGACATTTCTTAAACTTCATACCAAAGAACAATGTTCCTTTGAGATATCTCAATACCCTTTTTGCTGCAATCAAATGTAACTGACTAGGACTACTCATAAACCTGGATAAAACACTCACAGCAAATAGAATATCTGGTCTAGTTGCTGTAAGATACATGAGACACCCAATCAGACTTCTATACATAGAAGCATCTACTGCATCTGTTCCATCATTCTTCTGCAGCTTCTCTTTAGCAACCATAGGAGTGCTTACACTTCGACAATTTTCCATCTGAAACTTCTTTAGAATTTCCTTCATGTATTTTTTCTGACAGATGAAGATCTCATATGAAGCCTGTTTGACTTCCAAACCCAAAAAATAAGCCATCTTTCCCAAGTCTAACATCTCAAAAACTGCAAATAAATCTTGCTTCACCTTCTCTATCAATTCCATATCATTCCCTGTCACTAATAGATCATCTACATAAAGTGATAGAATTACAACATTGTAATTCACCTTCTTGACATAAAGAGTGAACTCACTTAAGCTTTTCACAAAGCCAAAATCTTGCAAATATCGATCTATCTTCCCATACCAAGCTCTTGGAGCCTGCTTCAGTCCATATAGAGCTTTCTTCAACTTGTATACACTCTCTTCTTGCCCTTTGATACTAAAGCCTTCAGGTTGTTCAACAAAAATTTCCTCATCAAGCTCTCCATTCAGAAATGCAGACTTGACATCTAACTGAAATATAGGACACCCATTCTCTGCTGCAATAGCTAACAGTAGCCTTATTGTATCAAGTCGTGCAACAGGAGCAAATGTTTTAGAATAGTCTACTCCCCATATTTGTGCATAGCCTTTCACCACCAGTCTAGCTTTGTATTTATTAACAGAACCATCGGGATTAAGTTTTGTTCTAAACACCCACTTAACCCCAATCACATTCTTATCGATGGTCTCGTCAACAAGCTCCCATGTGTGGTTTTTCGGATCATTGAAATCTCCTCCCTGCATTGCCGCAATCCACCTCCGATCCTCCTTAGCTTCCACAAAGTTAGATGGTTCGAGCATTGCCACATTGCTTCTTCCATAGATTTCAGCAAGTGACCTTGTGCCCCTCACTGGTAAATCATCCACACTGTCTTCCAATCCATCTATAACTTCATCAACCTCTACATCATTGCGAGGTTGTTTTCGAACCGCCTGCTTTTCTGCACTATTTCCTTCCCTCCAATTCCACTCATCTTCCTCTAGAAAAACAACATCTCTGCTTACAGTCACCTTCCCTGTCATAGGGTGAAAAATTCTGTAAGCTTTTGATTGGAGACTGTACCCGATGAAGATTCCAAGCTCTGCCTTCTTATCCAGCTTATCCCTCTTGACCTCAGGAACATGAGTGTAACACAAACACCCAAAAACCTTCAAATTTTTCACAAAAGGTTTAACACCATACCAGACTTCAAAAGGTGTTGACTCTCTAAGGCCTTTGTGGGCAACTGTTCAACAGAACATTGCAAAGATTAGTTTGCTTCAGCCTAGAACTTCTTAGGCAACATCTTCTCTTGCATCATACATCTGGCCATCTCCATAATACTTCTATTTTTCCTCTCACTGATCCCATTATGTTGAGGTGAATAGGGAGCAGTGAACTGCTACACAATTCCTGCTTGCTCACAATTCAACTTAAACTTGTGAGCAAAAGATACTTAACCATTATCGACTCCGAGCATTTTAATTTTCTTCCCACTCGATTCTCAACTAAGGCTTTAAACTTCACAAACACATTAGCAACTTCAGACTTGGCTCGCAGAAAATAAATCCAACTCATCCTAGTCATATCATCAGTGAAGGTAATGAAATACCTGCTACCATTGAGAGAAGACTCAGACATAGGTCCGCATAGATCTGTGTGGACCAATTGCAGCTTCTCACATGCTCTCCAGCCTCCTCCTTTGAAAGGAAATCTGGCTTGCTTGCCAAGAAGACAAGTTCTGCATTGTGGAAATTCCTCCTCCAAACTTGGCAAGTCATCCGCAAGCTATTTTTCTGCATAAACAACATGCTCTTCCCGTGAACATGCCCAAGTCTTTTATGCCATATCTCTGCATTTTCTTCTTTGCACTTTAAAGCCATTTGTTGCATCTCTTGTGGCTTGAACATGAAACTCTTGTCCTCCATTGGAATTCTTAGCACTTCTTTGCTATCTGCATTATTAATAAGACATTCCTTCCCTTTGAACTTCACTTTATAGCCCTTCTCAACTAATTGACCAACACTTAACATATTATGGTCAATATTTGGCACAAAGAGAACATCACTGATCAGCTTCACCTCTTGATTTCCTTCAATAGCCACTGTACCCTTCCCTTGCACTTCGATATACGTCCGTTGCCAATTCGACTCGGGACTCGACGACCTGTCTAGACTCCTAAACAGCTTCGAATTGCCAGTCATATGATTGGTACAGCCACTATCCACTAGCCATGCATCATTCCCGACAGAAGATTCAGAAAAAGAAGCTACAAACAAGTGCTCTTCCTCAGTTTCATTCATTGCTACCTGGGCTTTTCCTGCTTGTTGGTAATTTGTTTCTTTGCAGAATAAGGCTTCTATGTGACCCAACTTGTGACATCTTCTGCATCTAGCATCAGGCTTTCTCCAACATCTAAAAAACTGATGATTAGTTCCACCACAGTATTGACAAGGCTTTTTGTTCATCTTCCATTTGCTAGACCCACCAGAATTTCCTTCTTTTGCTACAAACTTGGAGTCACCAACATTTTCTCTAGACTGAATCCATTTCTTCCCTTTGCCTCCATCATTTAACTTCACTCTAGCTTGCAGCGCACCCTCTACAAACTCTTCTCTTCTCATCAGTCTTCTGTGCTCTTGCGCCTGCAGAGCATTTAACAATTCTGCAAGCTTTATATCAAGTAAGTCTCTTGTATTTTCCAAAGACGCTATGGTGGCTTCGAACTTCTCTGGAAAAGACACCATGATCTTCTGAACAAGCCTTTCATCCTTCAAGTCAGTCTCTAAAACTCTGATTTTTTTAGCTATCCCAACCAACCTATAAGAGTACTCCTTCACTGATTCTGAATCTTTCATCTGCTGCCTCTCAAACTCCCTCAGGAGATTCAGCACCTTCATGCCTCTTATCTTCTCATCTCCCTCGTATTCATGCTTCAAGAAATCCCATATTGCCTTTGCAGAATCACATCTCATGATCCTTGTGAAGATAGTGGGTGAAACAGCAGTGTACAGGCATGACTTTGCCTTGGCCTTCCTTGTGATTCTCTCTTTATGATACTTTATATGATTCAAAGTCGGATTGTCTGGAAGTGGAGCAACCTCATAATCATCCTCCACAGCTTCCCACAGATCATGACCCTCCAAAAATGCTGTCATCTTAATAGCCCATGCTTGATAATTTTCCCCAGTAAAGACTGGAGTTGCCATTGCAGAGAATCCACTCGATCCTGCCTCCATCAGCTTTTTCTTTGCAAATCGGAAGCAATCTTCACTCAATTACCCTCACTTCACAGTCCCTTAAGATCCCACAAACGCTCTGATACCAATGTTAAAACTCATAAAAACAACAATCAAAACAGAAAAATTTCTGTTTTTGAGAGAGAGAAAAGATTAAAAAAAAAAAAACAGAGCACTTCATACGTCTTGTGCTTAAGAAAAAAACTGTCGAGTACAACCACTAAATACAAAACAAAAAACTGCTCACGTACGTGCAACACATAACTACACACAAACGTACTATTAACTTCCTAGAAAATAACAAAAACACTAAATACATAACAAAATGAACTTGGCTGTTTTTTAATATATAAAAAAAAAAAAAACAGAGTAAAACAGAGCAGAAAACAGAGTAAAAAAACAAAAACAGAAAACAGCAACTAAGACATTATAATCCAACAAAAACATGCCATGGAGAGAAACATGTTGAATTGACCCTTGGCAGGCTGAGATATCCACGACCTAGCAACTTAGTTGTCCAGATACTATCTATTCCCCTCTCCTCTAGCTTGTGCTGTCTATTTGTTTTAAAAGGAGGAGGATATGACAGCACAAATGAGATTATAGACCAACTAATGGACTAGTTTAAGAAAGCAAGGGATTCTACCACACACAGCTTGCTTCGAGACCGAAGGGAATAATGAGGGGGATTTTGGGCCTTAGTCGTGGATCCTCTTTTGTGGGTCTGATCCTACGGCTTTTGCGCTTTCTTGAACGTTGGAGAATCATAACAACGTTCGGGTTCCCACATCCACAAAACGGAACAATGTGCACAGCATGAAGGTGATGAGGATTTCAAGGAAGCTCACTCAAAAACCCGATGGAAGTTTCTTGCATCTTATGGGAGCAATTTCATGGTCACTTCATGACACTTTCTGGTGCGATTTGCCAAGTGATTTTTGTGAAAAATGTTATGAAATTGAAACTGAAATCAGCTGAATGTCTAACATTCGAAAGAAACTAAGCACTTGAATAGATATGTTATCATCCAAAATAAAACCCAATGTTCATTTCATTATTAAATAGGCAATGCGAGATAATAGTTTCATTAGCGGGGGTTAGGCAATGGCCCAATTTCAATTTTAATTTTTAGCAAGCAGTTCCATTCCACATATGAAATGATATTGTATTTGTTCGTGTAAACAACTATCTAGATATAGTTGCAATCTCTTTATGTAAAAACCCTTTTTTGAAAATCTCAAAAGTTATTGGTTGACGTAGGACAAGTTGCCAATAGTTTCCTAAAATTAATTGATCAACAAATGAATAGAGTTTAGCACGACATTCATCAAAGTGAATAGATAAAGGCCGACCCGCTATGAGTGAGAGCTATGGACAATCTAGCATAAATCATGTTGACAAGGATTTTTCATAAGAATGCCACGGGGTTTCATTACAAATACCGGTGAAGAGCAGATGCTGAAAATGCATTTGTCCAAGCCTTTAAGTTAGCTTTGGAACTGTTCTTGTCAATCCTCCACAACCTCTACCGAAATTCACTACTCAATTCCAAAAATTCCCTGCCCAGCCACACCAATTTTCCTAAATTCCTCGCATAGCTTGTGCTTCACACTACTTTACCCTTCCGTTTTAGCATGCGGCATCGTAATCGTGGTGTCCTGCTCGCTTCACCTTCCTATTACATTTCCCTAAAGACTCCATTTATTAATAGAAAAGCAAGTCGAGTCAAGTTGTGCTTGATTTCAAAGTTCAATAAAAGCACCTGTGCAGGTGGCACGCACCTTCCGCATGATGCTAACGAAATTACGCGTTCAAGCACGCATAGTAGAAAAAAGCAAGGAGTAGGAGCATCTTTATTGCAAGTGGGTTTTCTTTTCCATGTTTTCGTTAAAATAAAAAGCAAGTAAAGTCAAGAAGCACCTAACTTCCTCATAATGCTGTAAATATTACGCTGCAATGACTCAGCATTCTTGGAGGACTCTGCAATCAGTATTCTTCAAGCATGAAGCTTAATACCATGTAAAAGAAAAATGCACTTTGGTGGAGAAGCCATTGGCTGAAAATGTTAACATGAAACAAGTGATACTCCATTTCTTATCATGTTTTGCAAATTAAGTGTACAAAAAGGCCCATGTTGAATACGAAAGTCTGAAATTTACATCAACTCAAATAATATAAAAGAGAATATGCACAAATATGAATTAAATGATGAGGAATGTCATGTGGGATGTGTTTTCAATTATACACTTGAGTTGAAAGAATGTTTGTACCTATAAGTAAAGAAGTGAGTTCATGCTCTTAGGAGGTTTTATAAGCAAAGCTGGTTGTCAGAGCAGCAAAAGTAGGCTAATAATATATAGCTATAATACACTAGGTATCAACGTAATCACTCCTTGTCGTGTTTAATGCAATTCCTCTCCATATAATACCTTCAGTTTTTCAAATCACATCTTCTAATGCTAAATAAGCTAATAGTGAATCCTCTTCTATTGTGCTGCAAAAAGTTGTATTTTGGTGAAGAACATGTTGGCGGAGACCGTCAACATGAAATAAAAAGCCTGACAAAAGATGATCATGAAAGGGGAAAAAAAAGTATTACTGAATTACCATTTGAATACGGAGCAGTTGTTGGCCTAGAATTTATTAATGCAAAACCAAAAGAATAAAATTATGTAATATGTTAAAAACTATTAATTTATGGGGAGAGATAAAAGTGGCTTGGGTGGAGGATAACGATTTAATAATTTTTAAGAAATAAGCAGTATGGAGGAATCTAGTTTAACGAAATTATTTTGAAAAATATTTATTTTAAAGTTACTTTTCTATACGAATAAAAAATGAAAAGCCTCCTGCAGACTTTTAATAACAAAATCCTGTATAATCCCCCAATTTATATGCTCGTCTGACTCATGTAAATTAGCAGTATATAAGAGAATGAAACCAAGTCAAGCCAAGTCAAGTCAAGTCAAGTCAAGTCAAGTCAGTGCTGGATCTCTCAAATTTCAATGAAAGCGCATGGACAGGTTCGAAGCACCTTCCCAGTAACATGGCGTGAATCGGTGGAGACCACAGCAGGAGCATGTGAGTGTTGCTCGTCAGTTCTCTTTTCCACTTTTTCTTATTTATATAAAAAGCAAGTCAAGTCACGATGCTGCTGCGTATTGCGTGTCTCCAAAGTCATGCTACTTCGACCAAAAAGAGAAAGAAAAAGTCACGATGCTGCTGAGAATTGCGTGTCTCCAAAGTCATGCTACTTCGACCAAAAAGAGAAAAAAAGTCAAAGAATTGCGTGTCTCCAAAGTCATGCTACTTCGACCAAAAAGAGAAAGAAAAAGTCATGATGCTGCGGAAATTAAGCGTGCAATGATTATTCTTTCCGTGGCATGCCTCACAGCGGTTCGATTAGCATGGAGAGTTTTGGACCGTTGGATGGCAAGAACTCGAGCATTGTTCGAGCACGCATATAAAAGAATTTCGTGTGTTGGTAATCCTACTTTGAAGGCTGAAAATCGGTGGAGATACCAGGGTTCTGCTGTTTGAGCACTCCTCAGGTAGTCAACCGACTCCTTTCTCTTTTCTGTTTCCTACTTTGAGTGCTCCATTTTCTTCTGAGTAAGCAAGAGGTGTGAGAGTTCTTTTATTTTCGTTTGAATTAACTGAGTCATGAAAGACATTTGTGCGATTCGCAGATCTGGACCGTGAAGGCTGGCTTTCTTTTAAGGCTCTGCTTGATCAATCTCTTATTTTATAACACAATAAGAATCTCGTTGGTCAATCACTCCATGATGTCCATCCAATCAAGAAAAAGGAAAATGTTCTTTCCGTTCTCTTCCTTTCTCTCCAATTCCTTTCTTTTCTTTTCACTTCATTTCCCTCTCAACTTAAATTGCCAATTGAATTGTAAAAGAGAAGAACCCACTCACTCAGAAGATCCGAATTCCAGGGCGTCTTCCTCATCGAATGCTCCTCATGGAGGAGATCATGAAGGGGGAGACAAACGGCCGAAAGGGAATGCCTACGAAGTGTTCTTGAACTTTAGAGGGATAGACACACGCAAAAGTTTCACAGACTATCTCTATAATAGTCTTATCGATGCAGGAATTCATGTGTTCAGAGACAACAATGAGCTCCGTGTTGGTGAGGAGATTGGTCCGGAGCTTCTCTGCAGCATTAGGCAGTCCAAGATCTCTATCCCAATTATTTCCGAGAACTACGTTTCCAGCAAATGGTGCCTTCGTGAGTTGGTTCAGATGTTAGAGTGCAAGAGGAGTAAAGAGCAAATAGTGTTGCCCATATTTTACAAAGTGGAACCATCACAAGTGCGACATCCTATAGGGGGATTGAGAGAAGCTATCGATGCACATAAAAAGAATATGGAGGAAATGGTTGTGAAGGAATGGGAAGAAGCACTCAAAGAAGTCAGCTTCTTGAAAGGATGGGAATCGGAGAAAATTGATAATGGGTACCTTATTCTTCAACAAAACATTGTTTAATTTTTCATAAATAGATCTTTCTTGAAAAAGAATGGACATATTGCTATCCTAAAAATTGATATTCATTGTTATTTGACAGGCATGAAGGAACATTGGTTAAAATAATTGTGAAAAAAGTTATGAGCGAGTTAAAAAGACATTTTATGCTAAATATCCCCAAACAGTTAGTGGGAATCGAGGATCATGTGCAACAGATTATGAGCAACATAGATGCTGAATTCAATGGTACAAAGATGATTGGAATTTATGGAATGGGCGGCATCGGTAAGACTACTCTTGCAAAGGTGTTATACAATAGACTCTCTAGTCATTTTGACTGTCATAGCTACCTGGCAAATATCCGAGAAATGTCCCAGCGTAAGGGTATTGAATGCGTACAAAAGCAACTCATTCATGACATAACAGGAAGTTCATGTGATGTTTCTAATGTCGATGAAGGAGTCAATGTCATTAAATCTCGATTTATGAGGAAGAAAGTCCTAGTTCTTCTAGATGATATGGATGATAACACTCAATTGAATGCTTTGGTCAAGGATGGAATGCTTTGGTCGGGACGGTAGTTGGGTTGAATCGGGAAGTATAGTCATCATCACAACTAGAAACAAAAGCATTCTCAATGAAGGTACTTTCGATGAAGGTAGGATGGCCTTCATGTACCAACTCAACAATTTATCTGTACGTCAATCATTGATTTTATTTAGTAGACATGCCTTTCGAAAGGATTCTCCTCCAAGTGATTATGAGGTTATCTCTGGTGATATCGTATCTACTACTGAGGGGCTCCCACTAGCTCTTGAAGTTATAGGTTCGTTCTTATGGAGAAAGAGAGAAGACGTATGGAAAGGTACATTAAAAAAATTAAAGAAAGTGCCCCATGAGAAAGTGCGAGAGAAGTTGAAAATAAGTTATGAAGCATTAGATTATGGGGAGCAACAAATATTTTTGGATATAGCATGCCTTCCCCTCGAATTTGAGAGACAATGTTCAATTTATATGTGGGATGCTTGTGATTTTTTCCCTGTGATGGGGATTGAAGTATTAAGTCTTATGTCCCTAATTAAAATTGACGAAGATGGAAAGCTATTGATGCATGATCAATTGAAAAAACTTGGAAGGGAAATTGTTTATCTAGAAAATCCAAGGGAGCCTCAAGAGCGTAGCAGATTGTGGATAAATAAGGAAGCCTTAGATGTGCTTGACAATTGCAAGGTATGAGTTTCCTCTACTTTTCTAAGTCAATGAATGTGGGTCCATCTTCCCTTTCTTGTTCGAAAAAAAAAAAGTGTTAGTCTTGAGTCCCCATAACTTGCTTGCTGATTTCGTTGTTTTTCTTAGTCAAGCAAAAGAGCTTTTTTTGATTAATCGTTGTTTTTGCCTGATTCTAGAAATCTATGGTAAAAATGAGCAAAATTTAGATGACTACTACTTCACTATAACAAAATCAACACGAAAATGAAAAGATAACATCAAACATCTGTAGCAATAAAAAGAATCATATATGGAATGTTTGATATTATCAATTTTCCTTCCACGTATAATGAAAGCCCCTCATTGAAGAAAGACATGATAAGAAAGGAACCTAAAACACATGCGTACTTTTTGCGATGATATTCTTGTTTTCATTTCGATACGGAGAATTGTCAACAAAGTAAATGAAAAAGGTGAGGGAATTCTACAATTGGGATTCTTTAATTTTGATACTTATATAGATGGCAAGTTTGATTGATGTATTTGGACACTTAGAGTTGTATTGGTTACATTCACATGATAGAAGTAAAGGTAGTGTTATTTCACATACAAAGGGCATGGATTTTGATAGATATATTTGATTTAGTGTATGCATGAAGAGAGGCCTTCCATTATAGTTGTAAATGGACACAAAATTTGGAAATTCAGAAGGTGCAAAATGCGAAGTGTATAGTTGGATGAGGAAAAAGTTCGGGAATAACCACTTGAGCTTCTCATCTTTACATATTTTAGATAAATAATATGCAATTACAACCTTTCATTTCACAAAATTGAAAGGGAGAAGCCTATATGCCATAGTAGAATGTCGGCAAATTGAAATTAGTGCATTTTATTTTATATCAGTTGGTCTCATCTCATCATTCAAAACTTATGGTCCACAATGTTTCCAAGTTGCAGGGCACCAAAAAGATTGAAGCCCTTTCTCTTAACACGTGTGATGAGGGAAGAAGATATGCAGCCGAACAATTTAAAGAAATGACCAACTTGAGGTTCCTCCAAGCGGATGGTGTAGATTTCACCGGAGATTTCCAAAACTTACTTCTTGAGTTAAGATGGCTTAGGTGGGAGGGCTATTCCTCGAATTTTGCTACGGTCAACTTTCATCCAAAGAAATTAGTCGTACTCGATCTATCAAACAGTGCCATTTCAGAGGACTGGGAAGGATGGGTTCCACTCAAGGTAAGATGTCAAGATGGCATTGAAGTTTTTTTTTTTTTTAACGTAACAGTTTTTTTGTTTTTGTACATTTGAAAATTGATTTTCATAATTAAATTAGCCATTTCTCTTTAATTTGATACTACTGAACGAAAACATGGTGCCCAATGATTACATCTCTCTTCCATTTGGATTTGTCATATGCTTTTGATATATAAGTTGCTTATGTCTAATCGGAAAATATCACTTTTGAAATTTTATTCGAAAATAAATGGAGTTAGCACTTGTACACCCTAACATTCTTTTGCAATCCATGTGCTTAGAAAACATTTATCTATTGACATGGCCAAACATTACTGAAAGAGGCATTTAAAATTAAGTAGGACAACTGCGAAGGAGTAGAGGAGCACGGAGAATTTTTGAGGAATTCTAAAAAGTGAAATACATAAGGAGTAGTGAAAAATCACAAGTTGTCCACTTTCAAAAGGTGGAGATTTTAAATCTTGCATTTTGTAGGAATTTGAAAGAGCCATTTCTTTCTTGTTTCGTTGGATGTTTGGGGTTGTAGAGCTCAAAGTTCTCAACCTCAAGGAGTGTTATTCTTTGAAAAGAACTCCTGACTTGTCCACTTTCAAAAGGTTGGAGATTTTGACTCTTTTTAAATGTGAGAATCTAGAAGAGCTTCATCCTTCTATTGGAAAATTGGCATCATTGATCGAGCTGGACTTAACAGAATGTATATCGATTACAAATTTACCCGAAAAGCATTTGGAATCTACGAAATCTGAGGGTCTTGGATATTAGTGCCACTGGCATAACAGAATTGCCTGATGCCATTGGGATGTTGGCAAAACTCCAAGAGTTACGTGGTTGTGATTGCTATCTGGAGGGAGTATCTAGTAATATATGCAAACTGATTTCGCTAAAGGTGCTCCATCTTGTGATAAGCTTCAAGAATTACCAGAACTGCCCTCCGGCTTAACAAATCTATCGATCACTTGCCGGGGGCAGTCTTTGCCCCATCTTTCCCAACTAACCCGTCTCAAGAAACTCTATCTTGTTTATTGCCATCGGCTTGAATGTGTCCCAGAGCTTCCCATTGGACTATCGGTGCTTAGTGTTTACAGATGCGAAACATTGAAAGCCTTGACGAATTTGTCAGACTTGAAACACTTGCAACGTTTCAGGATATGTGAATGCCCATCTCTGGAAGGATCGCCCGACGTGTCGAATTTTAGGCGTACGCAGATGAGAGAACTTGGCTTGAAAGAGATCCAGCTCCATCCGAGTGGCTTCGAATTCAAGCGTTAGCAGACCTCAAGAGCTACGGGGGGCAGAAGAGAACCGGGGCTCGACGTCCCTGGATTCTCTCTTTCTCGCTGGTTTCCCAGGCCCGAAGATCAAAGCCACCGTTCGCACCGCCCATCCACCGCAGGCAAGCGGGCAGGTCGGTCGGCGTGGCGGAGATGACGACAGCGACGGCGATGAGGCGGCGCCACGGCTGGCAATGCCCTCTCCATCCGCTCCAGGTAAACGCACGCACGTGTCTCTCCAGCTTTCCTGCGGTCTCTCAGCGTCGCTCCGACGTGCGAGCTCATCGATTGTCGGATTGCAGATTTTAGTTTGCTCAGTAGTAGGTAGTGCGGTAGTTTCGGCAGCAATCGGGTAGGCGGTTGGAGCTGGAAGTCGCGCTGGCTGCCAAGGTTCTGTCGAGATTTGGTGAGATTCGTCGAGTTGCTGGAATTGATGAAGGTCACGAGCTTAGGTTCGCTGTTTTGAGCTGAGGCTAGCACGTACTGCTTAGTCAAATTCCTGCATTGGCGACGTTGTGAAAGCTCTAAATTGGCTACGATTGGATGATCGATCAATTGCATTTGATTATAAATGAGAATGAGGTGTTGCCCTCATCCTGAATGAGATTGGATGGAAGATTTAATCGGTGGTTGTGGCAAGGCTGAATATACTTTCTATTCAGACTTGGGAGAATCCATAGTAAGAATAACCTTTTATTGGTGGAGTTGGAAGTGAGATCTACCTTCATGAGAGCTTGGATTGGGGTAAAGGAAAGGTCTGCTGTGTGTCCATAGACAGCAATGCAGCACAATACCAACACCTTTGTACTGCAGCCATCTTTTCTGGTTGGGGACAGAATTCTTTTTTACATGGTAGCACATACCTCTTTACCTTTTTCGAATTTTTTCATCCTCCTGTCTTCTTCTTTTCATTGCCATTATCTGGTTTTGCGTTTGTTTTATTCTCTTCTTTACTCATGCCCCAGATGCTTCTCTAGTTGACTTTCTCTAGTTGACTTTCTCTAATAGGCATGAGAGTTTCTTGAGTGATATGCTTCTGCTATTGCTTTTATCTTCTACTTTTGAACTTCATTCCTTTTTTTCAAAGATAACATACAGGTGTTAGTGCTAAAGAAAAGATAAAGAATCTAACACTTTAGACCTTAAGTTTCTGTAGTCTTATGATCATTGATCCAAAGTCCAATTTCAATCATTTTCGGATCAATCTTAACAACCTTTACCTTAAGGGTTAGATTTTATACTGCAGGGATTCCCTCCCATGTTTGTACTGATTAGATCTTATACTATTGTTTTGTGTAGTTGTAATATGCCATCATGTATTCAATCTATTTGAAAAACGAATCTCATTGCCCCAAATTTATCTTTATGGGTATTGGTTATGGGCAATCTCTAGAGATGCTAGGACTCATGACCATATCCTTTAGGGGGTGCTCATCTTTGTTTTGCAAGTTTTTTTCAATTGGCTGGGATCCTCATGATTGTTTTTGTATTGCACCTTGCTATTACCCCTTTAATTCCTTTTTTTACTATTATTTTCTTCCTAAATGAATAATTTTTCTTGTTGTTAATCAGATAGCTCAAAGTCATAATTGTGATTTAGAGATAATCAAGAATGAATTAATTTGATGGTGACCTATGTGTTGCATCTTTCTTTGACGGGATGCTCGGTAATGGGAAGGTGAAAATGATCTTGAGAAATCAAACTTATTGCAGCTCATGTTCATGAGCAATCTGTTTTGGTTTCTTATGGTTTCTAGAGCTAGTTTCATTATGTAGCTATATGTCAAAATTGAGAGAGTGCGTGTTGATAAAGAAACCAGCAAAAAGCAAAGGAAGAACAGGTTTTATAGCGAAGCTGCTGATTTAAGACAAGAAATGGGAGCTAGAAGTTGAATTCTGGTGTCTTTGATCTTGCAATTGGTTTTTCCTTGTCCAACATTATGAGTGATTTGAATTGCTGTGGAAAATTTTGGAGCATTGGCAAATACGGAGAAAATTGCCTTTATCCTTGAACATGTATGGGATTTTTGTATTGCTTTTAGCCATTTATGCTCTCTTACTATGATCGATTTTTTTATGGATGGATTTTGCAGGTTACAAGGGTTATGCTTAGATCATTTCTAGGAAGACTATGTCCATGCAAATCCTTCCATAGAGAAGAAAAAGCCTAAAGAAGGGGAAAGTATTGTGGAAGAAGCGCCAGCTGATATTCCATCACTTAGAGTTGAGACGGATATAATAAGAACCCACAATATGGTGAATTGGTGTTTTACTTATTTACTATTTTTAACTAGATTTTTTTTGCTGATCAAGCGCCACCTGGTATTGAGGTTGTGGTTCAAGCCATGGTTTTATCCATCTGTCGCATTCTCTTTTTCCTTTCTTTCTTTATTGCAAACTCGATGTTAGAAATGTACTTAATGGATTTGAACACACATCTTACCTCGCATTCATGTGGTCAATGATGTAATTATTACTAACTCATTACAATGGTTTGCTATATGGCGATAGTGAGATTCCATCGGTAAAAGGGGAAACCCGGAGAATATGGGTGAAGCTCTTTCATATGAGGCTTTGTCAAGTCTTCACGACTTTTTCAAGGCACGGCTGTTCATTACGTGATTTAATTAGTCGCAGGTTCTAAGGAAAATCTGCTGGTACTTAGTTCGGTCACCACATGATCCTATGCAATCAAGCCTTTGTAATACTTTAGAAGCTAAAGATGTCTCGAAAATTCCCCATATCAGGTACATCTTTGAATTGTTTAATTAGTATTTGGTTCTGACGTTTTTTTAAAGCGAGGTTAGGTTGATAATCTTGCAATATCTCGATAATGTGCCATAGAATTTGGTTGGCCGTGCCTTTGTTATTTTAACGCAGGTTTGCGGTTGAAACAATTGGTCACAATGGAGGTTATCCAGTTAACTCCTCTTTAAAAGTAATTTCAAGATAAATTTGAGAATGAGAAAACCATGCTCGAAGGTGCACTTGTTGAGAAGGCATTGTCAAAAGAAGAAGATCTTAGATAGAGAATACACAAACATGTAATTACAGAACTTTGTTTTTTTCCTTGCTTTCTTTGTATCATCATGCTGATGCGACTTACTCTATTTTCTGCAGAATATTATTGTTGTTTTGAAGTATTACTCGAGGATTACCTTAAGGAAACTTGCAAACTGTGTTATCATCCGGTTGATTATGTTGAACATTTATTTATTTCTCTTATCAATGTCAATCTTTATGAATGATTGCCTAGACCCCTCATTTAACCTTGGGCAGCCTCTCGCCCCGATACCTGTAGGTTATGGTTTGGACTTGGATACAAGTTCCAAAAGAGTGGAAAAGAGGTTTTGGTGCCTTGAAGGCCAAGGCTTGTCATGGAGGTTGAGAATGTTGTGCTTCTAGTTTTTTTCTATGAATATTTCAGACAACGATATATATGCATACACACTATGCTTAGTCAACTTCTCATAAAATTTGTCGTAGCTATCGGTGTCAATGTCCCGGCATTGTGAAACCATTTCTTGTCCCATGAAGCCTGAAATTTGATGTGCTTTAGAAGTGTGGGAGGAGTTTGCTTATGACTCACCATTTCCAGTGTTACAAAAGTATATCTTGTGATTAGAGCTTTCTTAATTTGCTCAGAAAATCTTTGTAGCTGAATCACTTCAACGAAAGGAACTTTGTTTTGGGTTCTCTTACCTGTTGTTAGAGAGCTTTAATCATTCATATGCCTCAATCTATGAAATCAACACTATCATCTGCTAGAGAGACAGCATAATAGTAATTATACAAGCCTGTATGATATTCTATTAGCATGACCTCTTACTTCTATGACCATTTTGGGAAGCTGAAAAGCATCTCTCCAAAATGCATGTTTCCAAAGCCCTAGTAGGAAAGATAGACCAGCCGATGGGAGTTGTCTGTTTCCAAAACAAGCAAGGAGTGCAATGATATTTTGAACTCGTGGGACAAATTTGGAAAAGCTCCTTGATCTTATTGAGGAAAGCTGCCACCAAATCCACAAGCAAACTATGGTTCATATGGCTGCTTCGAGAGCTTGGAGATGTTCTTAGTTGAATGAATGAGCTCTCTTCCCTTGAGCCTCCCTCTTTCTTACCAAAAGAGAGAAGCTGAAGAGTGTGGTTTCACGTTGTCCTCTGAAGTGGGGACTAAAGATATCATCATAGAACTATCGTGTAGCTGTCTTAAATTTGATAGCATATTTTGCAGGTGGACCAGATCTGGGCCTTGTTTTGGACTGAAATGATACAGAATACACTTTCTGCATAGGAATATATTTTGGTCTTTTCATCTTTCCTCTTCCCTCCTCGTAATTGAAGATTTTGGACTTCAGGGTCCAGAACTTGTACCAATTGAATTGGTATCAGAACAAGATGTGCACTCATTTACAAAAAAAGCGTGCGCCTTGTTACTAAATTCTGTTTCTCTTTACAAATTTTGCTGGTGTTACTGTTTTTCTAACATCAGGGATAACATTAGCTCTCAAAAGTATAGGTGAATAAATGTTATTTTGTATTTCATTTCACATTTGAATTTTGTTTTCAGCAGAGAGCCTGTTTCCTTTGGACTTAATCTTGACCGTTGGCAGTTCTAGAAACCTCCGTTTAGGGAGCTTATATATTGTCAATAGACTTGGCTTTTCTCCAGAATGATGTTGTGATGTCATTTCAAAAAGACACTATTGTGATATCATTTCTCTCTGAACTTTTCAGTCACCGGAATGTGTTTCGATGTCAACTAGTTGACATTTCTCTCAACTCTTGGCATGTATGTGAGTAATAATACAGTAAGAAGCTTGAAATATTGAGGATAATGTGTTTGTTTTACAACTCTGTTAAGATTTGGACTTAATGGAAGTTCTCTTTACATATTTGATTCCCATGTTCATTTTACTATTGATGCTTCCAAGTGGCAACTTACGACGATTTCTTCGTCTAATTTGTTTCCGATTTTATCTCCTGGCTGGCAAAATATAGAAACCATCACATTTTGCCTATTAATCTCAACATTTGATTGATTTCATCAATCAGTTGTCTCAAATCCCCTTTCTTTACGAGAGAAGATGTTGAGGGTTTAAACATTAGGTCTCAGAGCAAAGTGAGGCAAGAATGACTCCTATAGGAACCATCAATGGTACTCAAAACTTTTATTTGATTCATGGGACATATTTCACTGATGAATGAAAGATTATTATTTTTTGTTTTGGGGGGGAGGTGGAAGGAATTAGGAATTCAAATTGTTTGTGCTGGTAGTAGGTGTCAAATATCTGATTTAACATTGCCCATGATTAGATAGTAAATTGATAGATAAGCATCACTATTAATACCAAAATTTTGGTGGCCCAATTAGTTGTTTATTGCATGAAAAAAATTAGGGGTTAATTTTTAATACCTAAACAAAAATATTAGAATTAAATTGCATAACATATAGCTTTAGGAGCATTTATTATTTGGTTTATTTTTTTTATTGTATTTGCATTGGACCAGTGATGGATGGATTCAAATTGATGGTTCTGAGCTTTAATTTAGCGAGTTTGTCCAAGCACATTATTCTTTGAGTGACCGAAATCATGTGTGCCACATTAGTAATTTCATATTATTGCCAAGATTTGATCATTAATACTCAGCAATAATCCCTGGGGTAGATGTGCGTACGTGCATTTTGGAAAATTCGGTCAAGATTATGGAATGTGAGAAGAGAAGTTGTGGGAGGTGTGGAGCCCAATAGAGAGGGAGGCGATTTCTCTGGAGGTCAGCAGCAAGCTCCGGCACTCGTCCAAGCCACGCCTCGTGCCCGACGCGGCGCTGCCCGTCTCCTTGCCGCTGCAGTTCATCATCTAATTTTGCCCTAGTCTGATCTGGGAATTTCCGACAACGATGAAGCACCCCTCAGCGAGTCCTTTGCATGCCACAGCAGCCCCGTCGTCTCTTGATTAATTCTTTGCAGGTTCCCGGCGAAATGACAAGCACTTGTCGAGCCCTTTGAGCGAACTACTGGCCAGGCCCCCACGCTTTGCTGTTGTCCCGTTTCTTTAAACCTGACGCCGCCGCCTGCTGTTTTGTCTGTCATGCTCGACTGTTCTTTCACAGGCTGTCCAGAACAAACCAACGCCCCTGCATCAATCCAAGCGAGTGCAAGACGGCTCCTGTAACGATGAATCTTCATCAACATTAGCGGATTTAATGATGCTTTATGAATAACGCTTTTTATAGGTTCCAGCTTTGGTGACATATCAGCCCAGCAAATCTCTGAGAAGCTTTGCAGCCCCTTAGCCGTGTTCACTCAAGTTCTTCGTAGAAGTGTGCTTTCGTGATCTAGGAAGTGAGTGAGTCATAGTGTTGTAAAAGGTACACGTTTTATAGAATCATCTACTGAGCTTTATGTAAGAGTAGCATCCTCTACGGACGGTAAAATCTCGAGGATTACTCAGCCTTGTTGTGGGAGGACTAGGTTAAGTGGAAGTTCGATTCAGTACAAATCTGTCTTGCATCTCTTCAATCTCTCTTAACTCCTTTATTGTCATTTTGATACAAGGTACTGCATCTGCGTGATAGTTTTCCTCCTAAAGCAATACATGATCCACGTTCTTCTTGAAAAAAAAATTAATTTTCTTAAAACAACCAATTCACTCTCTTTTACCAAGACACTATTGTACAAGTTTTCCATGAAAAAGTTTCAATTTTCTTAAAATAATCAATTCACCCTCTCTCAACTGTTGCGTTAATCATTTCATTAATCTCTTTATACTCTATTTGTGTTTGTTAATAAGAGCAATGAAAAACCTATCTCACTTACCAAAATGAATCTCTTAAATAATCCTTTCTGGATGACCATTTTAGTTAGTGGGATATTACTAAAATCACAATATCCTATTCTTCTTGCCTAATTGAAGGGGACTCACATACCATCATTGACATTTAATAACATTAGAATTTAATAATTATCTCCTCTAACATTATAAAGTACAATGAAAAAAAAATTGAGGAAACCTTTTTGAAGCTTCTTGTAGTTGTAGCTACTAATTGAAAAGAACAATGCTTGTAGCTTAAAGAAAAGCTTCAACCTTCATAATGTTAGGACGGATTTTGGTTAACATGGAAATGCTTTAATTAAATAATGAATTTGTGTTCCAAAGTATCCAATCTCACATCATCAAAAAAATGGAAATTTGATCGGGCTGAACCTAGCTCTGGAGAATCAATAGGGTAGAGAGCCGGAAAATATAAGCTGACCGCTTATATAAAATAGTCGGGCACAAGGTGCAACTGCTTGATTACTTGAAGGCCCATGAAACACCACATTCCTATTCCCATTCAGAATAGTTTCAAATATGAAAATATCCTTTCTCAACCAACTATGCAAACTCTTAAAAGGATTGAGCTTCCAATTTATGTTGACGTAATTAATATGAGGCCCAAAATATATTTAACCTTTGTGTCACCTTCTATAAAGTTGGACAAACCAGACATTTTTCAAATATTATTCTATCGCATTGGTCAAAATGAACAATTTTTTTATTTATTTATTAGAGAGATGTGCATATATCTTTGGTTTTCTTTCGTATTCCAATTTCAAACCCGCTCAAGGTGCACAACCCATGGAAGGTCCAGAAGCAGCGTAAGATGCTCTAATTTTATCATCTTTTTTTTTTTCGAATAATTTCTACCAAGAAGACGGTATAATTAAGGCTCATTTGTAGTAATCAATCCATGGAAATCGTGCATCCATTTCCTGCAGAATTTGTGTCAATGTTAATTTTAGGTTAATACCTTGAAAAGCTCCAAACTGATACACATGTAATAAATTTAATCCAAACTATTTTTTTTACCATGAAAAACGCCAATCCGAGTTAGTTAGCATATGCTAAGAATTTAATCAACTCGAGGCCTTATTCGAGTAGACAGTCTTATGGGAAGAAAGCAAGGCCGCCCTATGTTCAGAAGGCGCTAACTAGATTGTAGGATGTCATCTTTTTCTGCTTTTTCGTTGGAACAAGCAGTCAGCGTTTTGAGAAACACTTCACTTCTTGGCAAGTGGATTTAATGGGAACATTCTCTTCATTCTTCCTATGGAAAGAGGGATCCGTTTTCTCCCTCTCGTTTTCTTGACATGAATGACGGTCATGAGGTTTTCCGTTTTGCCAGTATAATTGATAGAAAATTTTCTTGTTAATAATTGCTCTCCTAGATAGATGATATGCTTCCCTGCGGACCTTACTTAACCCTCTTTCCGTTCACTCTCTTCGTCGATTTCCACATTTAAGCATGTATCGAAGGCTGACTTCTTACATCCCCTCTTATACGGTTGGATTTGGAAGAGGCACATCTACTTATGTTAGGAGCTTGCGAGAGATTGCAGGTCATTGAATGCATACCATGATGCTTCAACTCCTGCTAGATGACTTAACTTGTCGAGGATGAAAAAGACCGTGGAAAGTGGTTCAGGATGGCAAAAGTGCAATTGCTTTTAGATTCAATCAAGCCCATTCTCAGCTGATTAGCCATGATACATGTTCGTTTTGTTCTATTGGATTATATTGTTCTTCAAGGCAGGATATGTTACAAATGCTACTGTCAAGAGAATGGCTTGTCATACTAATATTAAGTGGCTATTCAACTATCAATAATCGCATTCACATCTATACAAGCACGGGGTACTGCTCAGGGAATGTCCCACTCTCCCTTCACGTGATGTACGAGTTTTGCTGACCGAACGTATGTGACAATCTTTGCCAGCCCAATTCCAACCTGTCCACTCGTCGGCCGAAAGAAAGAACCTGTTCAACTATTGGGCATCACAACATGATCGCACGGCTTGTAATGATGTCTTACTTGACTATGCAAAAGTGGTTGTGAGATCGTTATTGTCTATAATAACGCAACTCTAAATTACTTGACTCACTTTGCTCTTGCTTTTGAGAGGAAACCTTTGAAAACTCTTTTAACCAAGACCGTTATGCTTCCTTCAATTCACGTCTCATAGTCTTAAGCTGCATGCCGTTTTTCAGGTGTATTCTGGATAATTTTAGTGTTATTTTGTGTTCCCAAGCATAAAAAATTCTTCTATTTAGTATCTAACAAGACGCGAGGGCAAAACGTATATTTATGCTTTGTCTGGGAAGGAGGGGAAGAGGAGCAAAATGAAGTAAATTTTGTAACCTTTACGAGAAGAAGTGGGAGGAAATTCATAATTTTTCTTTCTTCCTTTACTCGATGTATCCAAGAAAAGCAGCTTTTCCTTTATCATGAAGGTGCTTGCTTGCTAAATAGACCACAAGCATAGGGTAAATCATGCATTGTTGCTGCCATAGGGGTCCTTACCAATTGACATAAACTAAACGTGAATTTCATTTTTCAAGTGCGTGGAACTCCACTTGACTTCCAGTTGATGCACATCGGCCATTATCCACAAGATGCTCCGATGAACAATCAATGTGTCCATTCATGTGCAAAACGTACTATGGAGACACACATATGAAGTTGATCCTTGGAAGGCAGAGGTGTCGCGCAACCTAGCAACTCAGTCGTTCGGATCATCCTCCTCCAGCTTGTTCTGTCTATATGTTTTAAGAGGAGGAGGATTTGACGGCACGAAGGAGTTTGTAGACCAACTAATGGACTAGCTTAAGAAAGAAAAGAATTCTACTGCGCAGTTTGCTTGGAGACTGAAAGGAATAATAAGGAAGAGGGGTACCCATGGCCATGTGACCGTCAAGTTTCCAATAAGTACATAATTGAAGTGCTTGGCATTGTGGGCCCGAGATTTTTTATTTTGTCGTGGATTCTCTTTTGCGGTTCTGAGCCGACAGCTTTTGTATTCTCTTGAACTTTGGAGAATCATATTCACATTTAGGTCCCCACATTCATATGACAGGATAAGGTGAGCATAGCACCTTTCGGTGGATGAGGTGATGAGGGTTTGGAGGAAACTCAATCGAAAGCCCTTGGGAAGTTGCTTGCACCTTTATGGGAGCAAATTCATTGTTAAATTATATCTCGAGTTTAAGCGTTTGCAAAACGCGATTCGCTTGAATAGATCTGTTATCATCCAAAATAAAACCCAATGTTTATTTCATTATTTAAATAGGCAATGCGAGATAATAGTTTCATTAGCGGGGTTTAGGTAATGGCCCAATTTCGATTTCATTTTTAGCAAGCAGTTCCATTCCATATATGAAGTGATATTGTATTTGTTTGCGTAAACGGTTATCTAGATATAGTCCTTTTTTGAAAATCTCAAAAGTTTATTGGTTGACGTAGGACAAGCTGTCAATAGTTTTCTAAAATGAATTGATCAACAAATGAATAGAGTTTAGCACAACATTTATCAAAGTGAATAGATAGAGGTCAGCCGCTACGAATGAGAGCTACGGACAATCTAGCATAAATCATGTTGACAAGGATTTTTCATAGGAGTGCCACGGGGTTTCATTACAAATACCGGTGAAGAGTAGATGTTGAAACTGCATTTGTCCAGTCCTTTAAGTTAGCTTTGAAACTATTCTTGTCAATCCTCCATAACCTCTACCGAAATTCACTACTCAATTCCAAAAATTCTCTGCCCAGCCACACCAATTTTCCCAAATTCCTCGCATAGCTTGTGCTTCACACTACTTTACCCTTCCGTTTTAGCATGCGGCAACGTGGTGTCCTCCTCACTTCACCTTCCCATTATATTTCCCTAAAGACTCCATTTATTAATGGAAAAGCAAGTCCCGTCAAGCTGTACTTGATTCCAAAGTTCAATCAAAGAACCTGTGCAGGTGGCGTGCACCTTCCGCATGGAAAAGCAAGTCAAGTCAAGCTGTACTTGATTCCAAAGTTCAATCAAAGCACCTGTGCAGGTGGCGTGCACCTTCCGCAGGATGCTAACGAAATTACGCGTTCAAGCGCGCATCTTTATTGCAAGTGGGTTTTCTTTTCCACCTTTTTGTTAAAATAAAAAGCAAGTAAAGTCAAGAAGCATCTGCAGAGGTTCCCCGCAACTTCCTCATAATGCTGTGAATATTACGCGTGCAATGACTCAGCATTCTTGGAGCACTCTGCAATCAGTATTCTTCAAGCATGAAGCTTAATACTGTGCAAAAGAAAAATGCACTTTGGTGGAGAAGCCATTGGCTGAAAATGTTAACATGAAATAAAAAGCTAAACACCAAATGAAATAAAAAAGTAATTGATATTCACTAAATAATTAGTCGACGGTGCAGAGAACCCATTGGCCAAGAATTTTTAAATGTAACACCGAATGTATAAACCCACAATTCCACCAACTCGAGAAGAGCCAACTATAATGCCTTGTAGGTCTATGAAAAAGAATAAAGAAGATCAGCGGAATCAACTCATGTACTTAATTAGATGGATTTAACATACATTGAAGCTCAATTAGTTGTTGATTATGCAAACAAAATCATCATAATTTTCTAACTTGCCTAAATAAGGACAAAAAAAAACCACTTGTATTATCAATTGACTATCAGTTGCCTCAATAATTCTCATATACTGTACATTCTCCTGTCATTATTAATATATCAAATGCCCGAATATGCTTGTAGCTCCATCCAAATCTGGAAACAGAGTCTCACCCAAATCCAGTCTTTCGTAGAAAGGGTGCACTAATCTTCGGCCGGCCCCACTCCGAGCATCAGCATTGCTCGCTGCTTTTCTTTCCAATTCTTCGTTTACTTGGAAAAAGCAAGTCAAGTCAAGTCAAGGTGCACTTGCATAGGTCAAGGTGCACTTGGATAGGTAGCTTCAATACACCTTCTGCATAATGTTGCGGAAATTATGCCAGCAATGGTTGCCCTTTGCTTTTTATTTTCTAATTGTTTTAATAAGTAGAAAAACAAGTCAAGTTGAACTCGTGCTCATTTTAGAGAAAAAAAAGCACCCGCATATCCTCTATGCCCCTTCCGCGCAATACCGTGGAAATTATGCATGCGATAATTACGCTTTTCGTGCAGCATGCATCGCAATCGCAGCAGTTCGATTAGTTGGAGATTCTTGGACCGTTGGATGGCAAGAACGCAGCATTGTTCAAGCACGCATAATAGAGAGTGTTGTGATGTCATTTCTCTGCCTTGCTGACACTAGATGTGTTCGAAGTTGACTAGTTTTGATATTTCTCTCAGCTCTTGAAATGTATGTGAGTAATACAGCAAGAAGCTTGAAATATGGAGGATGATGTTTTTCTTCAAGGACTCTTATCAAATTTCAGATTGGCTGGAAGTTCTCAATACATGGTCTCTTCCCATTTTCAATTTACTATTAGTTCCAAGTCACAACCTAAGATTATTTCTTTGTCTAATTTATCTTCGCTTTTATCTTCTAGTTGGTGAAGCATAGAAACCATCATATTTCCTATCAATCTCGATATTTGATTGATTTCATCAATCATTTATCATTTAAAATCCCTTCTCCTTATTGTGTCATAGAGTGAAATGGGAAATGAGTGATTCCTATGATAACCATTGAATAGTTCTTGAACTTTAATTCGTTTCATGAAACATATTTGAATGGAATGACAAAAATATGGTTCACTTCTTAAGTTTTCGATTATACTTTAATGGAGATCTCCAAGTCTAGTAAGTATCATACGTATCGTGACCCTTGTGGAAGTATGAGAAGCAACTTGAGTGAAAAGTCATCATCTCTTCTTCACTTCAAAAGCTATTTACTTCATTGATATCGGTGTGTAGAGCTTTAGATATTTCATTTCTTATCATGTTTTGCAAATTAAGTGTACAAAAAGGCCTATGTTGAATACGAAAGTCCGAAATTTACATCAACTCAAATAATATAAAAGAGAATATGCACAAATATGAATTAAATGATTAGGAACGTCATGTGGGATGTGTTTTCAATTATACACTTGAGTTGAAAGAATGTTTGTACCTATAAGTAAAGAAGTGAGTACATGCTCTTAGGAGGTTTTATAAGCTAAGCTGGTTGTCAGAGCAGCAAAAGTAGGCTAATATTATATAGCTATAATACACTAGGTGTCAATGTAATCATTCCTTGTTGTCGTGTTTAATGCAATTCCTCTCCATTTAATACCTTCAGTTTTTCAAATCACATCTTCTAATGCTAAATAAGCTAATAGTGAATCCTCCTTTATTGTGCTGCAAAAAATTGTATTTTGGTGAAGAACATGTTGGCGAGAACTGCAACATGAAATAAAAAGCCTGACAAAAGATGATCATGAAAGGGGAAAAAAAAGTATTACTGAATTACCATTCAAATACGGAGAGTTGTTAGCTTAGAATTTATTAACGCAAAACCAAAAGAATAAAATTTATGTAATATGTTAAAAACTATTAATTTAGAAGGAGAGATAAAAGTGGCTTGGATGGAGGATAACGATTTGATAATTTTCAAGCAAAAAGTAGAATGGAGAAATCTAGTTTAACAAAATTATTTTGAAAAATATTTATTTTAAAGTTACTTTTCTAGACAAATAAAAAGGGAAAAGCCTCCTGCAGACTTTTAATAACAAAATCCTGTATAATCCCCCAATTTATACGCTCTTGTCTGACTCATGTAAATTAGCAGTATATAAGAGAATGAAAGCAAGTCAAGTCAAGTCAAGTCAAGTCAAGCCAGTGCTGGATCTCTCAAATTTCATTGAAAGCGCGTAGACAGGTTCGAAGCACCTTCCCAGTAATATGGTGTGAATCGGTGGAGATCACGGCAGGAGCATGTGAGTGTTGCTCGTCAGTTCTCTTTTCCACTTTTTCTTATTAATATAAAAAGCAAGTCAAGTCACGATGCTGCTGAGTATTGCGTGTCTCCAAGTCAATGATGCTACTTCGACCAAAAAAAGAGAGAAAAAGTCATGATGCCGCGGAAATGACGCGGGCAATGATTATTCTTTCCGTGGCATGCCTCACAGCGGTTCGATTAGCATGGAGAGTTTTGGACCGTTGGATGGCAAGAACTCAAGCATTTTCGAGCACGCATATTAAAAGAATTTCGCGTGTTGGTAATCCTACTTCAAAGGCTGAAAATCGGTGGGGATACCAGGGTTGTGTTGTTTGAGCACTCCTCAGGCAGTCAACCGACTCCTTGCTCTTTTCTGTTTCCTACTTTGATTGCTCCATTTTCTTCTGAGTAAGCAAGAGGTGTGAGAGTTCTTTTATTTTCGTTTGAATTAACTGAGTCATGAAAGACATTTGTGCGATTCGCAGATCTGGACCGTGAAGGCTGGCTTTCTTTTAAGGCTCTGCTTGATCAATCTCTTATTTTAAAACAGAATAAGAATCTCGTTGGTCAATCACTCTATGATGTCCATCCAATCAAGAAAAAGGAAAATGGTCTTTCCGTTCTCTTCCTTTCTCTCCAATTCCTTTCGTTTCTTTTCACGTCATTTCCCTCTCAACTTAAATTGCCAATTGAATTGTAAAAGAGAAGAACCCACTCACTCAGAAGATCCGAATTCCAGGGCGTCTTCCTCATCGAATGCTCCGCATGGAGGAGATCATGAAGGGGGAGACAAACGGCCGAAAAGGGAATGCCTACGAAGTGTTCTTGAGCTTTAGAGGGATAGACACACGCAAAAGTTTCACCGATTATCTCTATACTAGTCTTATCGATGCAGGAATTCACGTGTTCAGAGATGACAATGAGCTCCGTGTTGGTGAGGAGATTGGTCCGGAGCTTCTCTGCAGCATTACGCAGTCCACGATCTCTATCCCAATTATTTCCGAGAATTACGTTTTCAGCAAATGGTGCCTTCTTGAGTTGGTTAAGATGTTAAAGTGCAAGAGGAGTAATGGGCAAAAAGTGTTGCCCATATTTTACAAAGTGGAACCCCACCAAGTGCGACATCCCACGGGGAGATTGAGAGAAGCTATCGATGCACATAAAAAGAATATGGAGGAAATGGTTGTGAAGGAATGGGAAGAAGCACTCAAAGAAGTTAGCACCTTGAAAGGATGGGAATCGGAGAAAATTGATAATGGGTACCTTATTCTTGACAAAACATTGTTTAATTTTCATAAATAGATCTTTCTTGAAAAAAGAATAGACATATTGCTATCCTATACTGATATTCATTGTTATTTGACAGGCATGAAGGAACATTGGTTAAAATTATTGTCACAAAAGTTATGGGTGAGTTAAAAAGACTTTTTCAGCTAAATGTTCCCAACAGTTGGTGGGAATTGATGATCATATCAACATATTATGAGCTTGATAGATGCTAAATTCAATGGTACAAAGATTATTGGAATTTATGGAATGGGTGGCATCGGTAAGACAACTCTTGCAAAGGTGTTATACAACAACTCTCTTGTCATTTTGAGATTCGTAGCTTTGTGGCAAATGTCGAGAAACATACCAGCGTGAAGGGAATTTAAATGTCTGAACAAAGCTCATTCATATGTGACATAGGAAGTTCATGTGATGTGTCTAATGTGGACAAGGGGATTAGTGTCATCAAATCTCGATTTTGCACATAAGAAAGCCTCAGTTTTTTGATGATATAGGATGATAGTGCTCACTTGAATGCTTTGGTCAAGGATGGAAGTTGGTTTGAAGTAGGAAGTATAGTCATCATCACAACTAGAAACAAGGAGCATTCTTGATGAAGGCAAAGGCACATGTACCAACTCAATGAGTTGTCTTTAGATCAATCATTGATTTTATTTAGTAGACATGCCTTTCAAAGGATTCTCCTCCAAGTGATTATGAAGGATATCTCTCGTGATGTCGTATCTACTACTGGGGGCCTCCCATTAGCTCTTGAAGTTATAGGTTCGTTCTTATGTAGAAAGAGAGAAGACGTATGGAAAGGTACATTAAAAAAATTAAAGAAAATGCCCCATGAGAAAGTGCAAGAGAAGTTGAAAATAAGTTATGACGCATTAGATTATGGGGAGCAACAAATATTTTTGGATATAGCATGCCTTTTCATAGGATCACATAAACAAAATCCAACTTATATGTGGGATGATTGTACTTTTTACCCTAGGATGGGGATTGAAGTATTAAGTCTTATGTCCCTAATTAAAATTGACGAAGAAGATGGAGAGCTATTGATGCATGATCAATTGAAAGATCTTGGAAGGGAAATTGTTCATCTAGAAAATCCAAATGAACCTCAACAGTGTAGCAGATTGTGGTTTTACAAGGAAGCCCTGGATGTACTTGACAACAAAAAGGTAAGAGTTTTCTCTTCTTTCCTTAGTCAGTGAATGTTGGTCCATCTTCCCTTTCTTGTTTGAAATAAAAAAAAGTGTTAGTCTTGAGTCCCCATAACTTGCTGCTTCTACAAGCAAAGGAGCTTTCTGATTAGTTGTTGTTTTTGCCTAATTCTAGAAATCTATGGTAAAAATGAGCAAAATTTAGATGACTACTACTTCACTGAAACAAAATCAACATGAAAATGAAAAGATAACATCAAACATCTGTAGCAATAAAAAGAATCATATATAGAATGTTTGATATTATCAATTTTCCTACCACGTATAATGAAAAATCCTCACCGAAGAAACACATGATAAGAAAGGAATCTAAAACACATTTGTACCTTTTGAGATGATATTCTTGTTTTCATTTGATATTGACAATTGTCAACAAAGTAAACACCAAAATGAGTGAGGAATTCTACAATTGGGATTCTTTAATTTTGATACTTATATCGATGGCAAGTTTGATTGATGTATTTGGACAGTTAGAGTTGTATTAATTACATACACATGATAGGAGTAAAAGGTAGTGTTATTCACATACAAAGGGCATGAATTTTGATCGATATATTTGAATTAGTGTATGCATGAAGAGAGGCCTTCCATTGTAGTTGCAAATGGATGCAAATTTTGGAAATTCAAAAGACGCAAATTGCGAAGGGTATAGTTGGATGAGGAAAAAGTTCGGGAACAACCACTTGAGCTTCTCATCTTTGCATAGACTAGATAAATAATATGCAATCACAACCTTTCATTTCACAAAAATGAAAGGGAGAAGCCTACGCCACAATAGTATGGCAGCAAATTGAAATCAATGCATTTTATATTATATCAATTGGTCTCATCTCATCATTCAAAACTGATGGTCCACAATGTTTCCAAATGCAGGGCACCAAAAAGATCGAGGCCCTTTCTCTTGGCAAATGTGAGTGAGGGAAGAACATACGCAGCCAAACAATTTAAAAATGACCAACTTGAGGTTCCTTCAAGTGGATGGTGCTAATTTCACTGGAGATTTCCAAAGCTTACTTCTTGAGTTAAGATGGCTTCAGTGGAATGGTTGTCCCTCGGATTTCGTTGCGGTCAACTTTCATCCAAAGAAATTAGTTGTACTCGATCTGTCAAAGAGTGCAATTTCGGAGCATTGGGAAGGATGGGATCCACTCAAGGTAAGACGTAAAGAAGGCATTGAAGTATTTTTTTAACATAACATTTTTTTTTTCCTTGTACATTTGAAAATTGATTTTCATAATTAAACTAGCCGTTTCTCTTTAATTTCATACTATTAAAGGAAAACATGGTGCCCAATGATTACATCTCTTCCATTTGATTTGTCATATGCTTTTTTGATATTATAAGTTGCTTATGTCTAATAAGAAAATATCTCTTTTGAAATTTATTCTAAAATAAATATTAGCACTTGTACACCCTAACATTCTTTTGCAATCAATGTGCTTAAAAAACATTTATCTATTGACGTGGCCAAACATTACTAAAAGAGGCATTTAAAATTAAATAAGACAACCGCGAAGGAGTAGAGGAGCACGGGTAATTTTTGAGGAATTCTAAAAAGTCGAAAACATAAGGAGTAGCAAAAAATCACAGGTTGCGATAGTCCAATTACACTGACGTATCATTTCTTTCTTCCAGAAGGCGACCGAGCTCAAAGTTCTCAACCTCGAGTGGTGTCAATCTTTGAAAAGAACTCCCGACTTGTCCACTTTCAAAAGGTTGGAGATTTTAAATCTCTTGCTATGTTATAATTTGGAAGAGCTTCATCCTTCTATTGGAAATTTGGCATCATTGATCGAGCTAAGGGACTTAAATTGAGTTACCTTGACATCATATCCTATTTCGAAATTGCCTAATGAAGCATTGGGAATTTGTCCACAAATCCATAGGCAATCTAGCATCTCTACAAAAGTTAGTTGGCACTTACAAATTAGCAAAGATCCCCGACTCTATTGGATGCATCATTGGGATGTTGGCAAAACTGATTACAAAAAGTTGGAATTTGGGTTTGTAAATCTAAAGCGGAGTATCTAGTAATATATGCAAACCAAAGTTGGAAGATTTCCTAGAGGAGCTCTAGTAATATATGCAAAATGATTTTGTGAGGTGCTTCTATTTGAGAATTAGAACCCTCCGGAATTACCAGAATTGCCCTCCGGCTTAACGAAACTATGGATCACCTGCCGGGGGCAGTCTTTGTCCCATCTTTCCCGGCTAACCTGTCTTAAGAAACTCCTTCTTGTTGATTGCCGTCGGCTTGAATGTGTCCCAGAGCTTCCCATTGGACTATCGGAGCTTACTTATTGCAAATTGTGGAAAATTGAAAGCCTTGACGAATTTGTCAGACTTGAAACACTTGAGCCATTTTAGTATATATTTATGCCCATCTCTCAAAGGATCGCCCGACGTGTCAAATTTAGGCGTATGCAGATGATAGAACTTGGCTTGAAAGAGTCCCAGGGCATGTGGGGGAGCTTAATATTCGAGCGTTAGGGCGAGACGTCAAGAGCTACGGAGGGCGAAAGAAGGAAGGACGGCGTCCATGGAACGTCCATCTCTCTCTCTCTCTCTCTTCTCTCTCTCTCTCTCTCTCTCTCTCTCTCTCTCTCTCTCTCTGTTGCTACTAGTCGGGTCCCCCCGATGGTTTGAAGAGCCCGAAGATCGAAGCCACCGTTCGCACCGCCCATCCACCGCAAGCAGGCGGGCAAGTCGATCGGCGCGGCGAAGATGACGACAGTGACGGCGACGAGGCGACGCACGGCTGGCAATGCCCTCTCTATCCGCTCTAGGTAAACGCACGCACGCGTCTTTCTCGTGGTCTCTAGGCTTCATCTCGCATTTTAGAACCATGTCGCTAGCACATGCGCGAGCTCATCGATTGTTCGGATTGGAGATTTTAGTTTTCTCGGCCAGTAAATGTGTAGGGTGTGATGCAGATGATCGATCAATCGCATTTGAAGTTTAGAGTCGATCCATCTCATGTCGTCAATTTGCAATTGCATATAGTTGGGATGGCGGTGTTCAGTTTCTTAGCGGTGCCCATCTACATCTTCCTAGGACTGTTGCTTGGGAGTGGGGCTACTGAAATCACCGTGAGACAATATTCTCTTTTGTGGTAACTCCCTTAGCGTTTACTTTGTGCCATGATGACATTGATTGCTTTTCTTTGGTCACAGGGAATTGATGGGATTTTCCACATATTTCCCCTGATTTTCAGGTGTTCTCGACAATGTTTCTGTTCGTCTGGTGTGCTGTATCCGACGGAAAAGACCAGTTATAGAAAGAAGAAGAGAGGCTCCGAGGCGATGGCGCTCGGACTTTTGTGCCGATTCCTCGAGCTCGCCCTTCCAATTTTGATGCTTGATTTGCCTACGTGGGTACTTCTTCTTTCTCTTTTTTCTTGAATGATGATGGAAGGAAGGTTGGGGCTGATATTCCTCTGGAAGTCTAATGGTGGTGCCTCTGTATGTGTATACGAAGAGATATGTAATAAAGCAAAGAGATTAGCCTGGGAGATATCCTTTCTGGCAGGATATCAGCGAGTCTTCAGCACCTGACCGCTTAGCTTTGGAGGAGACAGCGAACTCAATAGGTAGAAGTCAGTAGCTGTGGCATGTGGATGAGCTGAGTAGGAAAGTAGTGCACAAAGTTCTGTGGATAAGCTGGACATTGTTGTTTGGGGTACTATCTAGGAAAATACTTTGAACTTGTACTTTTACAAGATGGGCCCACCCTCCTTTTGGAATTGAAGTTAAAATGTGGGAGTGAAGGGTTGAAAATTAGATAATATCCTTGGTCTATGATGACAAAGAGAAAAAGGCGCTTTGTCTTAGTCAAGTAGTTTTATTTTGTTTTATCGCCTTTTCAGGGTTTAGTGAAGTTAGGAGTTGGGGCTCCTCTTTGTTCTTTATTCTGCTTAGTAGATATGTTTTTGGGGTTTGCATTATCTTTTATAGAGATGGATAGGTATTTCCTCGTTGCCTTGCTTATTATACTTATTGCATAACAAGGAAACCGAGGAGAAAAGAAATTGAGATTGGGTGCCGGAGGAGCGATTTGTAATACTAATTTAGGGGTAGATGTTCGTCTACTCACTGACAAACTAATATGCAATCAATTAAAAATGAACTATGAGTATGGGTTGTAATTGCAATAAGGTTTTGCTACTGAGTTTCTCCCTTGCATGAACACAGCATATGTTACGTTTGCTGGAGAAAGGAATATTAAAAACGCAAGCCAAGATTATTGTGTTTGGTCACCTACCTAGTTTTTTGGGGCTTCAACTTTTGTCTCTGCCTTCCTCTTCAAGTGATATAAAGGAGTCACAATTATTTGATGACATTGATACTTGGATATTCATACATTTAAATTGTTTTACCTGTATTTAGTTGCTCCCAAACTTTCTTGTAATGAAAGAAATGTCTTACACACATTATTAGAGGTGAATGTGGTCATCGAGGTTAACCTATGTCCAAGTATTTGCCTTCTCATCTCTGCTTTTAGGTGAAAAGCTAGTGGAATTTTCACTCTTCGTTGATGGTATTTCATTGTTATGGTATGCTGAATGCTGATAAGTTCCTATGGATTAGTTAGAGCATGATGATTGGTGGCTATTAATTATACCCATGCGAGATCTTTACCTTGAAAGTTGGTTTTAGGATTGCTATTTGTCTAGGATGCAATTTAAAAGATGGAAGTTTGTCACATCAAAATCATTCCCAGTTTTGATCAGGAACAGGATCATTGGAGATGTAGAATGGGATTCTCACTCCTGGTCCCAAATATCCTACTTTGCCTATTTAATTGGGACTCAATCTCATCGTAAGTCAAATGAAGCCCCAGTTCTCATTGTGCATGACCCATTGTACGTCTAAAACAATATCTAAAGGCCAAACCTGCTAAGTCAAGCTAACTTTGGGGATGGAAATACAAGGGGACTTAAAATGAGAATGAGGTGTTGCCCTCATCTTGAATTAGATTGCATGGAAGATTTAATGGCTGGTTATGACAAGGCTGAAGATACTTTCCATACAGACTTGGGAGAGTCCATAAGCTTTCAACCGGATTAACCTTTTATTGCTGGAGTTGGAAGTGGTCTCTACATTCATGAGAGGGTGGGGTAAATAGGAGATCTGTTGTGCCTCCACAAACAGCAATGGAGCACAATGCCCTAACCTTTGTATGGTAGAATCTCTTCTGGCTGGGGACAGAGTTCATTTTTTGCATCATAGCATATAGCTCTTCACCTTGTCTATTTCTTTCATCCTCCTGTCTTCTTCTTTTCACTGCCATAATCTGGTTTTGCATTCGTTTTGCTCTTTTCTGTACTTTTGCCCCAATGCTTCTCTAGATAGCTTTCTCGAGAGGTACAGGAGCTTCCTCAGTGGTGTGCTTCTGTTGTGGTGGTTCTTGTGCTTTTGATTTATACATTTGAGCTTCATTTCCCTTTTTTAAAAGATAACATGTAGGTATTAGTAGAAAAAAAGATTAACAATCTATTTCTTTAGAACTTAATTTTCTGTAGTCTTATGATCACTGATCCAAAGTATGTTCCGATTTCAATCATGTGGGATTGATCTTAACAACCTTTAACTTGAGGGTTAAATTTATACGTATTTATACTGCGGGGACTGCCTCGCATACGCGAACTGCTTAGATCTTCAATTGTTGTTTTGTGTAGCTGTGATGTGACATCTATGTATGACTATCTGAAAATGAATGTCCTCGGCATATCTATATGGGAATTGGCTCTTGGCAATCCATCAAGATTCAAGATCTGAGTCTTGGGGCTTGTGCTCTATTATGGTGGAATCCTCTAGAATCTAGTATGGTGGAATCCACTGGAATCTAGGATTGTGGAATCCTCTTCTGTTTCTCACCTTTTGTTTCTTGATTCTTTCACAAGATTGCCCCAGATTTTTACTGATTCTTGTTCTTCTACCCTTTTACGAATCACATACATCTTTTTCGGGTCTAGTACAGGACATTTTTCATGATATGTCCTTTATGGGATAATGGTGCTTGTGCCATCTGCAAGTTTTCCATTGGCTGGGATTCTCTTGATACAGATACCTGTATTCATATTGCACCTTCCTATTATCACTTTTGGCTTCTTTTTTGACTATATCTTCATGCTAGAATGAAATATTTTCCGTGCTGTTAATCAAATCAGTTCAACTCTAATAATTGTGCTCTAGGCGAAATCAAGTCATTGACTTGATTAGATGGTGACAAACGTGTCGCTGTTTTCTCATCAACAGGCTGTGACAGCAATGGTGTAGCAAACTATGGAATATATTGATCGGACACCTGATTTGAGACAATGATAGAGCCTATTGAGACACTTTACTCTATTGCCCTGTGAAGGTTAATGTGTGAAATGAAACCGTATTGTAGATTATGTTTATGAGCAATCTTTTTTTTTTTTTTTTTTTCCTTCCCCATGGTTTCTATAGCTAGTTTTGTTATGCAGATATATGTCGAAATTGAGAGAGCATGGTTGATTAAGAAGCTTGCAAAAGTAAAGGAAGAACAGGGCCTTATAGCAGAAGCTGTTGACTTTATGCCGGAAATTGCGGTAACTAGAAGCGACTCTTTTGTTGTCACTGATCTTGTAATTGATTTTTCCTTGTCCAACATTCCTATGATGGGTTTAAATTGCAAGTAGAAACTTTTGAAGCAATGGCAAAGACAGAGAAAGTTGCCTTTATCCTTGAACAAGTACAGGTTTTTTGTATTGCTTTAAGCTGTTTATGCACTATTGCTAAGACTCGATCGATGGATTTTGCAGGTTCTTTTGTGCTTAGATCACGGGATTATGTCCATGCAAGGTCCTTTCCAGGAAGATCAGCCCTTGAGTGTTTGATGTAGATCCTTCCATGGAGAAGAAAAAGTCTAAAGAAGGTGAAAATATTGTTCAAATGAATTGGTGTTTTGCTTTTTCTAACATTGTGCCACTATCTTTAACTAAATTGTTTTCACAGATCAAGCACTACCTGGTATTCAAGTTGGGGTTCAAAACCATGAACTTGTACGGCTTTATTTAGTTGGCACATACTCTTCTTCCTTTCTAGCTTTATAGCAAACCCTGACAATCAAGATGTGCTTAATGGATCTAAACATACATCGCAGTTTACCTAGTGTTCATGTTGTTAATGATGTAGGTATTACTCACATAACAACAATTACCTCAAGATATGTTGATACTATAAGGCCACACAGTGAAGGGAAACCCATAACAGTTGATACCAATGAAGCTCTATTGTTGTTGAGTCTTCACTGAGTGTTTTGAGGCATGGATGTAGGTTCTAAGGAAAATCTACTGGTACTTGGTTCTATCACCACATGATCCTATGTAGTCAAGCCTTCTTAATGCCGCTTTAAGGATCAAAATCTCTCATATATTACCCAATTCAGGTACCATTTTTGAATTGTTCTGGGTAATTGGTTGTACATCTTGCAACATCTCAATAACGTGCCATAGAATTTGGTTGACCATGCCTTTGTTACTTTAACGCAGGTTGCTTCTGAAACAATTGGTCACACTGGAGGCTATCCAATGGACTGCTCTTTGGAGTACTTTTAAAGATGAATTTGAGAATGAGAAAACCATGCTTGGAGGTGCACTTGTTGAGAAGGCAGCAGAAGATCTTAGACAGAGAATCATTAAATGTGTAATTACAGAACTTTGTCATTTGTGACTCACTCTATTTTCTGCAGAATATTATTGTTGTTTCAAAGTATTACCCGAGGATTATTTTTAAAGAGACTTCCAGAGCTGTAATGCCTTAGATGCCTTAGTATTTAGATCTCGGGATCGAACATCAATTGCAACGATTCGATAATCTGATTATGGGGAACATTGGTTTATGTTTTTTTTTTTTTTTTTTTTTTTTTTTTTTTTTTTTTTTTATCAATGTCATCTTTATGAATGATTTTCAAGACCCCACATTTAACCCCGAGCAGCCTCTCTGCCTGTAATCCCTGATTGGGACATGGTTGCCGGACTTGGATGCTCTAAAATAGTGGAAACAAGGTTTACGTAACTTGAAAGCCGAAGGCTTGTCATGGAAGTGAGAATGTTGTCTTTGTAGTTTCGTTCCGTAAACATTTCTGATCGACATATATGTGTGCACTTGGCTTAGTCAACTTCTGCTCATAAAATTTTTAGCTGTGTGATTGTCTGGTATTGTGAAACCATTTCTTGTCCCATGGAGCCGATGCCCTTTGGAAGGCTGGGAGGAGCCATGCTATATTGCTAAAATAGTTCAGCAAGTTTTTTCTGCTAGTATTAGCACTCACCATTTCCGGCATATAAAGTATGTCCCACTGTTGGAGCTTTCTTAATGTGTTCATAAAACCTACGTAGCTGAATCACTCAAGGAGAAGAGCTCTCTTCTCTGAGAGAGGTTTCTATTCAAAAACGCTCTTCTGCTGCCTTGTTGTAGAGCGTTTTAATCGTCACATGCCTCAATTGATAAAATCAATGCTATCATCTAATAGAAAGATTGTATAATAATAATTATCCAAGCTTGTATTATATTCTATTGCATGACCTATTAGTTTTATACTACAATTTTAGGAGGTTGAGAAGCATCTCTCCATAATGGTTTGTTTGGCAAAAGGTCCTAGTGGCAAAAAAGATATGACTAGCCGATGTGAGTTCTCTGTCTCCAAATGAGAAAGGAGAGTAATGACATTTTAAACTCGATGGTGACAAATTTGGAAAAGCGCCTTGATCTTGTTGAGAAACGTTGCCAACAAGTCCACAAGGAAACCAAGGTTCATAAGGCTGCTTTGAGAGCTTGAAGATGCCCTAGTTGAATGAATGATCTCTCTCCCCTTGAGCATCCTCTCGTCGAGGAAGAGAAGTTGAAGAATGATGTTTTCCGTTATGCTCTGAAGTGGAGACTAAAGATATTCCTTATAGAACTCTCGTGCAGCTGGCTTAAATTTGACTGCATATTCTGTAGTGAGACCAGATCTAGACCTTGCATTGGAGTGTGTTTTGATCTTTTGATCTTTCCTCTTTCCTCCTCTTTTAATTGAAGATTTGTGGGCTTTCAAGGTTAGGAACTTGTACTGGTGGAATAGGTATCTGCACAAAATGCACACTCATTCGGACTGAAGTGAGTGCCTTGTTAGTAAACTTTGTTTCGCATTACAAATTCTGACGGTGCTTGTGTTTTCCTAACACCGGGGATAACATTACCTCTCCAAAAGTAAAGGCTAATGAATGCTATTCTTTTATTTCATTTCACATTTGAAATGAGCACTCGGTTTTTAGGGAGCTTCATTTCAGTAAGATAAATGCACTTTTTATCTCCTCAAGGGACATTACTTTTCTCCAACTTGATACATCGATAATTATAAGATCACTTTAAAATTATTCTTGAGGTCTTGTTAAACAAGGCTGATTATTTATGAGAAGTAAATATTTTTTTTTTCTTTAGAGAATTTAATTTTCAATTTGAAGTGTTTAGAAATACAAGCTTTCCTACTTTTAGTTAATGTTGCAATGCCATTGTCAATGACTTAATTCAAATGTAGGGAAAATTCCAGGAAACGCAAAAAATCAATTTTTTGCCATTATTTGAAGGCCTTTTTTTACCACGTACTTGAAAGCCAATTAATATTCTGAAAAGAAAGCTGTTATAAAGTATTCAAAACATTTAAGTTGACAAAAATTAGTTTTAGAAAAAGTTTGTGATGTTCATTACTTTAAAGCCCAACTGATGAAAAAATTGAATTCTTCATTGATCATGAAGAGCAATTATTGAAACTGATCAATTCTTGTGAAAAAAAAAAAAAATCCACTAAAACTCTTTTTTTTTTTTTTTTTAAGCGTCCCCCCTCCACGGGCCACGATCTTTCCAGGTGGAAAACGTGACCCCAATGGAGAAACCACAGCGGTTTTTGAATGTGCAGCAGTTTCCTCGCTGGTGGATTAAAAACATTGCAACACACAAAGTGCCGGAAAGTTCAATACTGGAAGATAAATATGCTTGGATCGGTACCTTTAACTCAAAGCTCTGGTACCTAAATAATCGACAAGGGTTGAATCGGATTGCTTTTGCATTTGTTATTTGGTCCAACTCTTGGTACGTGAATATCTGCTAATTGCTATGTGCTCAGCCTCTCTCCGTTTAATTGTGCAATTTGTATCCCACTTTTTGAGTTGTTTGTTTGCTGGGTTGAGCCTTGCGGCAAGTAATTAGCAATGCAGCACGATGCCAGCACCTTTGTACGTCAACCATCCCTTCTGGCTGGGTACGGAAGCGATTTTACCTTTGAGTATTTCTATCATCCTTCTGTCTTTCTTCTATTTATTGCCATCATCTTCGGGTTTTGCATTCGTTTTGGTCTCTTCTTCACTTTTGGCCCAGATACTTATGCAGTTAACTTTCTCGAGACGTACGAGAGCTGATTCAGTGATGTGCGTCTGTTGTTTTTGTTTTCTACCTCTGAGCTTCATTCCCTCTTTTGAAAGATAATATAGAGGTGTAAGAGCTGAAAAAAAAGATGAAGAATCTATCACTTCAGACTTTAATTTTCTATAGTCTCATGATCAATAATCCAATGTGTGGTCTAGTTTCAATCATTTGGGATTGATCTTAACAACCTTTACCTTGAGGGTTATATTAATATGGACTTACACTGCAGAGATTGCCTCCCATACGTGTACTGATTAGATCTTGAGCTGTTGTCTTGTGTAGTTGTAACATGCCATCTACGTATGACTACATGTAGCTTTTTTCTTATCATCAGACTGACAGCAATGGTGCAGCAGGCTATGCAATACGTCTATCAGACATCTGATCTTGAGACTGAGATAGGGGTTAATTATGATACTTAACTCTTTTGCCAATGGGAAGGTAAATATGTGAAATCAAACTCCATCGCAGCTTATATCATCAGCAATCTGTTTTTGTTTCGTGGTTTCTATAGCTAGTTTTGTCATGCAAATATATGTTGAAATTGAGAGAGGACGGTTGATGAAGAAACTTGCAAAAATAAAGGAAGATCAGGGTCTTGTAGTAGAAGTTACTGATTTGATGCAAGAAATTGGGGTAACTAGAAGTTGACTTCTGTTGTCACTGATCTTGTAAATACTTTTCCTTGTCCAACATCATGTGATGGGTTTGACATGCAAGTAGAAACTTTTGGAGCATTAGCAAGACTGGAGAAAGTTGCCTTTATTTTTTTTTAACAATTATGGATTTTTTTGTATTGCTTTTAGCCATTTACGCACTATTACTATGATTGGTTTTCTGATAGATGGGTTTTGCACGTTTGTTTGTGCTTAGATAGCCAGGATTATGTCTGTGACATATCCTTTCAAGGAAGATCAGCCCCCAAGTGTGTGATGCAAATCCTTCCAAAGAGAAGAAAAAGCCTAAAGAAGGTGAAAACAAGAACAAGCTCCAGCTGATATTCCGTCTCTTCGGAGTTGAAATGGAAATACTATGACTCATGACACGGTAACTTGTTTCGTTTTTTTTCTAGTGTTTGTCCACTATCTTTTAACTAATTTGTTTTTTTGCCAATCAAGCGCCACCAGGTTGTGGTTCAAACCGTGAACATGTATGCTTTATATATCTAGCACATACTATTTTTCCTAAGGCATATTTCTTGTGCCTTTCTAGCTTTATCGCAAATTGACGTTCTAGATGTACTTGATGGATTTGAACTCTCTTAGTTTACTCTGCATTTATGTGGTTAATAATGTTAGGTATTACTATAAATGATTACCTTAAGATTTGAATATATAAGGCTATAGATGAGATTCCATTAGTGAAGGGAACCCAAAAGCGAGATGCCGATGAAGGGAAACCCGAGTAGGATACCAATGAAGCTCTTTCTTTGTTAAGTCTTTATTGAGTTTTTCAAGGCACAACTATTCATTCTGTGATATAATGAAATGCAAGTTCTAAGGGAAATCTACTGGTACTTAGTTCTATCACCACATGATCCTTGTAGTCAAGCCTTATTAATGCCACTTTAAAAATAAAAATCTCTTAGAAATTCCCGATTTAGATCTTTAATTTGTTTAGGTATTTGGTTGTACATCTTTTATTATCTCCATAGTGTGCCATAGAATTTGGTTGACTATGCCTTTGTTATTTTAACACAGGTTGCTACTGAAACAATTGGTCAAGTTGGAGATTATCCAATGGCCTGCTTTTTGGAGTAGAGAGAGAGAGAGAGAGAGAGAGAGAGAGAGAGAGGGCTGAGATCGTGGCAGTAGTGATCGCAACAATGATCATTCAAATGTGACCTGGTTGATCTGCCACTCTTGGCCAGAGAGCGAGCTGAGATCGTGGCGGCAGTACTTCAAAAGTAGTTTTATTTTTTTTTTTTTTCCCTTTTCGGGGTTTAGTGAAGTCCGTAGTTGGGGCTCCTCTTTGCTTTTTATTCCGGTTCGTAGATTTATTTTTAGGGTTTGCATTATCTTGTATAGAGATGGATAGGTATTTCCTCGTTGCCTTACTTATTGCATAACAAAGAAACCGGGGAGAAAAGAAATTGAGATTGGGTGCCAAGGGAGTGATTCATAATGCTTATTTGGGGATTGATGTTCATCTACCCATTGTCAAACTAATATACAATCGATTAAAGACGAACTATGATTATGAGTTGTACCTCTCCATTGCAATAAGGGTTTGCTGTGGAGTTTCTCCTTGCATGAACATGGCATGTGTTATGTTTTTGGAGAAAGGAATATTCAAAAAGCAAGAGCCAAGATTATTGTGTTTGGTCGTCTACCTGGTTCTTGGGGCTTGAACTTTTGTCTCTGCCTTCCTCTTCAAGTGATATAAAGGAGTCACAATTATTTGATGACACTGATACTTGGTTATTCATACATGTTAAGTTGTTTTTGCTGTATTTTGTTGCACCTAAACTTTCTTGTAATAAAAGAAGTATCTCGCACTCCTTTGTTAGGAGTAAAATGTGGTCGTCCAGGTTAACCAATGTCCAAGTGTTTGCCTTTTCATCTCTGCTTTTGGGTGATAAGCTGGTGGAATTTTCACTCTTTGTTGACGGTATTTCATTGTGATGTGATGCTGAATGCTAATAAGTTCCTCTGTATTAGTTAGAGCATTATGCCTAGTGGCTATTAATAAAACTATCCAAGATTTTTACCTTTTAAATCGTTTTTAGGACTGACTATCTGTATAGGATGCAATAAAAAGATGGAAGTTAGTCACATCAAAAATCATTCTGAGTTGGGATTAGGACTAGGTTCATTGGAAATGTAGAATGGGATTCTTAATCCCAATCCAAATATCTGACTTAATCCCAGGATTGGGGCAAATTTTTTACTTGTTCTCGTACTCATGTATGAATCACATTAGGGGGTGGGTCTAGTTCAGGATACATTTCATGATATGTCCTTTAGGGGGATATTATAGTGCTTTTGCTGTTTGCAAGTTTTCAATTGGCTGGGATCCTCTTCATGGAGATTCTGTATTTGTATTGCATCTTGCTATTGTCTCTTTTGGTTCCTTTTGTGAACATATTTCATTCTAGAGTGATGAATTTTTTGTGCTGTTAATCAAATAGTTCAAATGAAAATTTTTAATAGTGATCTAGATGTACTTGATTGGACAGTGACATACATGTAGCTGTCTTCTAATCAACAGGCTGTGATAGCAATGGTGCAATAGGCTATACAATACATTGATCAGACAGCTGATCTTGAGACCAAGATAGAGGTTAAGATACGTAACTCTGTCGCTGATGGAAAGGTGAATATGTGAAATCAAACTCCATCGCAGCTTATATTCATTCATAATCTATTTTTGTTCCGTGGTTTCTATAGCTAGTTTTGTCATGCAAATATATGTCGAAACTGAAAGAGCTCAGTTGATCAAGAAACTTGCAAAAATATAGGAAGATCATGGTCTTATAGCAGAAGTTACTGATTTGATGCAAGAAATTGGGAGTTGATTTCGATTGTCAGTGATCATGTAATTGGTTTTTCCTTGTCCAGCATTCCTATTATAGGCTTGAATTGTGGATGGAAACTTTTGGATTAATGGCAAAGACGAAGAAAATTTCCTTTATATTTTAACAAGTGAGGGTTTTTTTGTTTAGCCTTTTGTGCACTATTACTATGATTGGTTTTCCGATTGATGGATTTTGCGCAGGTTCGTTTGTGCTTAGATCGCTAGGATTATGTCGTGCACAGCACATATCTTTTCCAGGAAGATCAGCCCCGGAATGTTTGATGCAATTCCTTCCAAAGAAAAAAAAAAAAAGCCTAAAGAAGGTGAAAGCATTGTGGAAGAAGCTCCAGCTGATATTTCGTCACTTCTAGAGTTGAAATGGATATACTATGACTCATGTTACGGTAAATTGGTGTTTTTCTTTTTCTAGTGTCGCGCCCACTATCTTTTAACTTATGTCTTTTTGCCGATCAAGCACCACCTAGTGTTCAGGTTGTGGTTCAAACCACAACACATTCTCTTGTTCCTTTCTAGCTTTAGTGCAAACTCTGACGTTCCAGATGTACTTGATAGATTAGTACTCGCATCTCAGTTTACCCTGCATTTATGTGGTTAACGATGTAGGTATAGGTATTGCTCGCACAGCAATGATTAACTTGAGACATGTCGATGCTACAAGGCAATAGGTGAGATTCCATCAGTGAAGGGAAACCCAGAGCAGTGTACACTGGTGAAGCTCTTTCGTTGTTAAGTCTTCACTACATGTTTCAAGGAATAATTGTTTATTCTGTGATTTAATTTAATGCAGATTCCAAGGAAAATCTGTTGGTGCTCGGTTTTATCACCACATGATCCTATGCAGTCAAGCCTTCTTAATGCCTCTTTAGAGGATAAAAACCTCTCAGAAAATTCCCAATTCAGGTACCATTTGTGAATTGTTGTGGGTAATTGGTTGTACATCTTGAAATATCACAATAATGTACTATAGAATTGGTTGACCATGCCTTCAATATTTGAATGCAGGCTACTTCTGAAACAATTGGTTAAGTTGGAGGTTATCCAGTGGCCTGCTTTTTGGAGTACTTTCAAAGATGAATTCAAGAATGAGAAAAACATGTTGGAAGGTGCACCTGTTGAGAAGGCAGCAGAAGTTCTTAGACAGAGAATCGTTGAACTTGCACTTGCATAACTTTGTCTTTTTTCTTCTTTTTGGATCATCATTCAGATGTGACTCAATCTATTTTATGCAGAATACTATCTTTATTTCAAAGTATTACTCGAGGGTTACCTTGAAGAGACTTGCAAAGCTGTTATGCCACAGCATTCAGGTCTGATTGTGTTGAACATTTTTTTTTTATTCTATATCAAGGTCAATCTTTATGAATTGTTGCCTAGACTCCTCATTTAACCTGAGATGCCTCCCTGCCTTCAATCCCTGATTGGGGCATGGTTGCTGGACTTGGATACAAGTTCCACATTAGTGGAAAAGAGTTTTTGGCATATTGAAAGCCAAAGGCTTGTCATGAATTTCTGACTGACAAATATGGGTACTCTTGGCTTAGTCGATTCTGCTGATATATTTGTTGGGGCTATAAGCGTCATTGTCTGACATTGTGAAACCATTTCTTGTCCCATGGAGCCTGAAATTCTAATGCACTTTTGAAGGGTGGGAGGAGCTCTACTATATTGCTAGTATCAACACACACCACTGCCTGTGTCACAAAAGTATATCTCGCTATTAGAGCTTTGTTAATGTGTTTAGAAATTCTGCATAGATGATTCACTCAAGGAAAATAGCTCTGTTTTTTTGGGTTCTGTTACCAGTATTGTATGATTCACTCAAGGAAAAGAGCTCAGTTTTTTGGGGTTCTGTTACCACCGTTGTAGAGGGCTTTAATCAATCACACACCTCAATTTATTAAATCAACACTATCATCTAACAGAGAGACAATATGATGATATTTATACAAGCTTGGATGATATCCTATCAGCATGACCTGTTAGTTCTATATTATCATTTCAGGAAGCTGAGAAGCATCTCTGTTGTTTCCAACTCCTTGGTGGCAAAGATAGACCGGCCGATGGGAGTCGTCTGGAATAGATGACAAAAGACAGCAATGACATCTTGAACTTTTGGGCAAAAAATTTGGGAAAGCTGCTTGATCTTGTCGAGAAAAGTTGCCACCAAATGCGCAAGGAGACTATGGCTCATAAGGCTGTTTGGAGAGCTTGAAGACGTTCTTAATTGAATGGATGATCTCTCTCCCCTTGAGCGCCCACACCAAAAAACAAAAGAGAAGCTGAATAATGCCGTTTCACATTGTGGTCTGAAGTGGGACCGAAGATGTTCATCATAGAACTTTGAGTAGCTGGCTTCAATTTGATTGCATATTTTGCATAGGGGACCAGATCTGGGCCTTGTTCCGGATTGAAATGATATACTGAACACACTGCATAGGAATGTATTCATTCTTTTCATGCTTCCTCTTTCCCTCTTCTTTTAATTGAAGATATGTAGGATTTTAGGGTCCGTAACTGGTACCAACGAAATAGGAATCGCCAAAAGATGGGCACTCATTCGGACTAAAATAAGCGCCTCATCACTAAATTCTGTTTTGCATTACGAATTTCGCTGGCACTTGTGATGCTAATGAATGCTATTTGTCATTTTCTTCAAGGGACAATGTTTTCTCGAAGTCGATACTTCAATAGGGGAGGGGCCTTTGTTCTCTCGGAATTCTAGCTCCTCCATTCTTCGTCATGGAAGCTGAAAAATATTGGGAAGAGGAAACAATTAAGGCGATCCTTGGTCTATTTTGGCAATAGGCAATCTACATACGTGGGAAATTTTGTTAGTTCATCGAGAAAAAGCTGTGGGCACATCTTTAGCTTTAGCTGTGGAAGTAGTAATGTGGCTAATGCCCAATGAATAACAAGTACTTTCCTAACAAAATGAATTTATTTATCATTTTATCGAAGAATGTCACCGTGAGAATTGCTTAGCAATCGACATAAGTCAGATGAAGAGTATTAGTGATCTTTAGGCTCCATTTGTTTCACGGAAAATAACTTTCGGGAAAACGTTCTTTGAATTTTCCGGTATTTGTTTCACAGAAAATGAATTGCTTAGGGAAAACATTTTCTACGATGGGCAAAAAGTCTTCTAAACTAAGGGAAATTGTTTCCACTTTTGAAAAGTGTAAAACATTTTCCTTATTTAATCTCTTTTATCTCACAACCTATAAGCACTCACTTCCTCCTCCCCCTTTTTTTTTTTTTTTTTGAATTATTACTTTTTTCTTTGTTTTCCCTCTTCCTCTTTATTTTTATGTTTTCTTTTTCTTTTTCAAAATTGAGTTTTTAATTCTTTTTCTTCTTCCTTGGCCGGTCGTTGGGCACGGCGGCGGCTGACCGACGACCGGCCACAGCCAACTCTAGCCTTGCCCAAGGTCGATCCACCGAGGGCGAGGCTTGAGCTTGCCGAGGCATCCGTTGGCCAACGAGCTCACTACTCACCGGATCGGTTGACCCTCAAGCTCGTCAAAGTTGGCGATTGCGTCTTGGTCGGTCACAAGGCAACCGGCCACGTCAAGGCACACCGCAGTAGAGAGGAAGGAGGAGGAAGAAGGAGGAGGAAAAGAAAAGGAAAGAAAAAGATTAAAAATTCAATTTTAAAAATATATATAAATTAAAATTAAGTTTTTTTGGTCAATTAAAAATATTAAAATTTAATTTTTTTGGTAATTTTTCCCAAAAAATCAAATTAGATAACGAACAATGGAAAACATTTTCCACTCAAACTTCAAGTTTCAATCGAACATCAGAAAATATAGTCATTTTCTTGAAACATGACTTCTTTGAAAATATTTTCCGGAAACATGATATTTTCCGTGAAATGAACAAACCCTTAATGTTCTAACTTTTTCCCGTTGTTTGTGAAGCCAAAGATTTGAAAATCACATCAGTTATCATAAGATATACTTAAAAGCTATTCGTGCGGTCAATAAATATTTTGGCCATCATTTGAAGATCTCTTTTTGTCATGTACTTAGAAGACTAATTGAAATTTTGAAAAGGAAAAAAAAAAAAAGAAAAAAGACAGCCACTATAAAGCATTGAAAACATTTTTCTTTGGCGAAAAGAGACCTTCAAAATGTTCAAAACATTTTATTTGACCAAATTTAGTGTAAGAGAAGGTTTGTGATATTCATCACGGCAAGGACCAACTAGTGATAAAATCAAATTTTTCATTGATAAAAAAGAGCAATTGTCAAAACCAATCAATTCTAGTGAAGAAAATTATTAAACTCTTTTTAAAATTAACTAGCCAATCATATGCTTGATGAAGAAGACCCCATCAATTATAGTTGACAATTTTCCAGCAAATTGGAGTTGTACCAATTTTGAAAACCCTAATTGGTTTTCCTCTTTTTGTTGTTTTCTTAATACAACCTTGAATCCCATCTTATCTTTCTCGTATGATTCTTTTGTTTTCAATTTATTTCCTGCTTTTTATTTGCCATCCTACTTGTGGTCATTTTAACCGTTGGCATTTCGACAACGGCAACGTGGTAAATTTTAAAGAAGAAGAGATAAATTTAAAAAATAAAAAAGTAATTAAAAATTTATCATTCTTGTTTTTCGGCTTTAAGCGAATCGTTCTTTTTTTTCTTGTGCTCATGAAGGACTCTTGTTCTATCCCCGGTCGTTGGAGCTTTCAGTTAAAGCTCGAGGTTTTCGCGCCATTTCTTGGTTGGAGTGCTGTCATCAAATCATGCCCCCGTCACCATCTTCTTCAGCGACCGAAGATGGTCGAGCCATGACCCCCAATATTCCAAAGCTCCACAACAATGGGGGGCGTCGTGGGATCCGCCAGGGAGCCGCTCTCTCTGCTCAGAGTGAAGAAGCAGCTCTCCCGAAAGGCCGTCTTGCCTTCGCGAGCGCCCCCACCTCTCGGCGGCCCAACATAGTACCTGTATGAGAACCAACGTAAATCAAGGGTTATTAGATCTCGTATAAGGATCTTGTACATTTTATAAATAAACAACCTTGACCACACCATGTAGGTTTGCTGAGGCCATTGCCACCCTTTCCCTATCTTGTATTTCACATCTAGTGTCATTTGGTTCAGTCACACTAGTGGAATGTGCTTTTGGAACATGGTGAATCTTGTCCATCTTGCTGGTTTCCAACAACAGATCCTTTGGAGGTGGGCACAATTTAGCAGCGGTTGTCGCTTGGTCGACATATCACTGGGAACAAGAAGATACACCAAGCTTCAACCTTTTATGAGAGGGCTCTTCTTTGTCTAATTGCAGGAAGTCTACAGAACGTGGGTGGTCCACAGAGGTCGTGACGCTTGTACCACCTGAATTCCTGTTTAGGTTAAGACTATAACTGTTTTCGGAAGGAACCTAAAACCGGATGCTTGTTTTGTTGAGCTAACTTAAGTTTCAGCTCAGATTCCCATAGAGCAATCTGCTGCTGCAAGTCCTGAAGTTCAAGATTTCTTGGGCCTACGACATGATCAGATCCATGCTCCTGGCATTCCAATTTTGGTTGAGCATACCCAAGCTTCTTCCTGCAATTCCTTGCCCAATTGAAGGTGCAGAACCAATCCTATTGTTTGCTTCCTGGTTCTTCGTCTTTGGATGTATAAATGTACAACTAGGAGGCAATCTTTTGGACATCATTTGTTTTAGTCTCGAGCAGGGTATCCCAACTTCTTCGATGTTTTCCATGCCAAAATAGGTGGCTTCTGATTTCCATTTATCCTAACTGTTTTAGCTTTATCTTCAGACCTCCTATCCTGTCTACCAGACTTCTGTCCAACTTGATTCATTCCAAGACTATTCTCATGTTTGGTTTGTATAGATGGTCTGGTTGGAAACTCAATTGAGTTTGCAGGAGGATCAGCAGCATCAACCTTTGCTTGTATGTAATTAATCGTAAATAGAAAAACGTCATGAAAAGAAAAGGAAAAAAAAAGAGATCAACTAAAGGTTCAGACAAAACACCAGTCAGAAGAGCAGAAATGTTAAGCATCTCCAGGAAATGTGCAAGTACACACTTAGTTTGGAAGACACTGATACCAGAGAGCAACGCTGAGATACTCTATTCTAGATAAAACACTGAGTATAAAGAAGATAAGAAGCCTTCTTGATTTTAATTCAATGTAAGTCTATTTAAGCAGACACATCAATTATGCTGCTGATTCAAAGGACCTGTAAGTTTATGGATAGGATGAGTAGAGGTTTTAAGTTGCTGCACCAGGTCCAATGCATTTATCAGCTCATAACAATAGCAACCCCCCTCCCTAAAAAAAAAAAAAAAAGGAAAAAAAATACTGCTAAATCACAGTGGTTTCCTCATTTGTGGATTAAAAACGTCAAAAGCTGAGACGACAGGGTGTAATGCCCATGTGTTGGGTTTCAGTTGCAACTTTGTTCTCTATAAGTTTGTTTTCATTGGGTATTAGGTTGTGCATTGCATGCAGGCCTTGTAGGAGCATTATCTTGGTGAGAAATTTTGTTGAACAATTGGTGGGTAAATATTTGCTAATTTCTTTGTGCTCAGTCACGCTCTGTTTGTGCTCTGCCTCTCTCTGTTTAATTGTGAAATTTGGATCCCACTTTTCGAGTTGCTAGTTTACTGGGGTGAACCTTGCGGCAAGAATTAGCTAGTTGATTGCTGGCTTATGTATTAGTCCTAGGTGATTGTATTGGGCAACTAAATAGGGGATTCTCAGTGTTTTGACATGAACTTATTGGTCTAGTACCATAATTATTGAATATGTGTGACATTGTTGATTTAGCGGATGCACTATCTTGCAAATGATTTTTTAAGGGTCTGACACTTTTACCTGTTGATGTTAACTTTCTGCAGGTAATAAATTATTCAAGATGGAGAGATTTGGAAGAATTGCTTAAAAGATGTGCTTCTGGAACTCTTTAATGAATGAAGGTTGGCATTTATATTCCTGTGGAAGTTTAATGGTGCTTATGTGTAAACAAAGAATGGGTAATAAGCAAAAAGTTAACTTGAGATATCCTTTCTGGCAGGGTGCTTGTATTTACTTATGAAGTGAAATTAATTAACATCAGTGAGCATTCAGCGCCCAAGTAGTACAAAGTGAGTTTCCAGCAGTTAGCATTGTCACTTTCTCTCAAAAGGAAAAAAAAAAAAAAAAAAAAAGGAGGAGATAGCAAACTCAATAGGTTGTCGAAAGATTACTTGGTAACTTAAAGGAAGCATTTACCTAAGATTCGTTATCAATAATTATCTCCCTGATCCATGAAGTCAATGTAAGATCATGTGATGTTGCATCCTACAAGAACACTGATTGGAAGTTCTCTTAGGAAAATAATGCACAAAGCCATGTGGATAAGCTGGACATTGTGATACTATCTAGTGTGGAGATACTAGCAAAATCTTTGATGTACTTTTTACAAGATGGACCCTCCCTTTGGAGTTGAAGCAAACATGTGTGAGTGAGGATTGAAACATAGAGATCCTTAGTCTGTGATGACAGAGAAAAGGCATATTGTTTAAGTTAAGTAGTTTTATTTTGTTTTTTCATCTTTTCAGGGTTTAGTGAAGTCAGTAATTGGTGCTTCACTTTGTTTTTATTCTGTTTAGTAGATTTGTTTTAGGATTTGAGTTCTCTTGTATAGGGATGAATTCTTTTTGTTTTAGATGGATAGGTATTTCCTTGGTGCCTTACTTATTATACCTTTTACACAGCAAAGAAACCAGGGAGAAAAGAAATTGAGATTGGGTGCCGGACGAGTGATTCAAAGTAATAATCAACTAAAGATGTACAATAAGTATGGGCTGTACCTCTCCATTGCAATAAGGGTTTTCTGTAGTTTCTCCCTTGCATGAACGCAGCATGTGTTAGGTGTGCTGGTGGAGAAAGGATTATTAAACAAGCAGGAGGGATTATTGCGTTCAGTCATCTACTGAATTATTGGGGATTGAACTTTTGTCTTCCCAGCTCAAAGCACTATTTGCCTTCCTCGTCAAGTGATTGAGTCATAATTATTTGGTGACACTGATACTTGGATATTCATATCTGTGAAGTTGTTTTTCTTGTATGTGGTTGCTCCCAAACTTTCTTGTACCGAAGGAAGTATCTTACACTCCTTTGTTATGAGCGAATTGGATTGTCGAGATTAACTCGATGTCCAGGTATTTGCCTTTCCATCTCTGCTTTGGGTTGATAAGCTGGTGGAAATTTTACTCTTCATTGATTGCATTTCATTGTTATGCTATGCTGAATGCCGATAAGTTCCTCTGGAATAGTCAGAGCATTATGACCGGTGGCTATTTATTTGTACCAAAATTTTACCTTCACAATTGTTATTAGGATTGCTATCAGTATAGGAAACGATTAAAAAAGATACAAGTTGGTCACATCGACAATCATTCCCAGTTTGGATTAGGAGTAAGATCATTGGAGATGTAGAATGGGATTCCTAATCCCAATCCCAAATATCCTACTTTGCCTATTTAATCAGGACTCAACCTCTTAGTAAATCAAATTAGGCCCCAGTTCTTGTTGTGCGTGACCCATTTTGCATCTGAAACAATACCTGAAGGCTGAACCTTCTAATTGGGGCTAACTTTGGGGATTGAACTATAAGGGGATCATAAATGAAATTGAGGTGTTGCCGTTGTCCTTAATTAGATTGGATGGAAGATTTAATTATTGTTGTGGCAAGGCTGAAGATACTTTCTATACAGACTTGGGAAAGTCCATATGCTTCCACCTGGATTAAGAAAAACCTTTTGTTGCTGGAGTTGAAAGTGAGCTCTACTTTCATGAGAACCTGGGTTGCGGTATATGGGAGGTCTACTGTTCCTCCACAAGCAGCAGTGCGACACAATGCCATCACCTTTGTATGGCAACCATTTCTTCTTGCTGGGGACGGAATTCTTTTTTACATCATAGCATAAAGCTCTATACCTTGTCTATTTCTTTCACCCTCCTCTCTTCTTCTTTTCAATGCCATCATCGAGTTTTGCTATCATTTTGTTTTCTTCTTTACTTTTGCCATCATAAGCAGTGCAGAGTCCAATGATTATTGATCCAAAGTGTGTTCCAGTTTCAGTCATTTGGGATCGATCTTAACAACCATTACCTTAAGGGTTTTATTTTTATGGACTCGCACTTTAGCAATTGCCTCCCATATGTGTACTGATTAGATCTTATACTGTCGTTCTGTGTAGTCATAACATGCCATCATGTATGAATATATGAAAAAAAAATGTCATTGGCATATCTATTTGGGCATTGGCTCTTGGCAATCTCTAAAGATGCAAGAACTCAGGCCTTGTATTCATGCTGTTTGCAAGTCTTTTCAATTGGCTGGGATCCTCCTGATTTTATTTGTATTGCACCTTGCTATTACCCCTTTTAGTTCCCTTTTCTCACTCTATTTTCTTTCTAGAATGAATAATTTTTCTTGCTGTTAATCAGATAGTTCAACTGAAAGTTTTAATTGTGTTCTAGACATAAGCAAGTAATGAATTAATTAGATGGTGACATTCGTGTTGCTACTCTCTTATAAACAGGCTGCAGAAAATGGAGAAGCAGGCTATGAAATATATTGACCAGACACCTGATCTTGAGACCAAGATTGAGCTTATTAAGACCCTTAACTCTGTTGCTGCTGGGAAGGTGAAAATGTGAAATCAAACTCTATTGGGGGTTCATGAGCAATCTGTTTTGGTTTCAGGGATTCTATAGCTAATTACATTATGCAGCTATATGTCGAAATTGAGAGAGCATGGTTGATAAAGAAACTTGCAAAAAGTAAAGGAAGGACAGGATCTTATAGCAGAAGCTGCTGATTTGATACCAGAAATTGCAGTAACTGGTATTTAGGTTGTGGTTCAGGCCATGGCTTTATTCATCTGTCACGTTCTCTTTTTCCTTTCTATCTTTATCGCAACTCTGATGTTAGAGATGTACTTAATGGATTTGAACACACTTCTTACCTCGAATTCATGTGGTTAACGATGTAAGTATTACTCACATTACAATGGTTACCTTGAGATTTTGTTGTTGCTATATGGCGATACATGAGATTCCATCAGCGAAGGGGAAACCCAGAGCAGTGGGTACCAATGAAGCTCTTTCATATGAAGCTTTGTCAAGTCTTCACTGATTGTTTTAAGGTGCAGCTGTTCATTCTGTGATTTAATTTGTTGCAGGTTCTAAGGAAAATCTGCTGATACTTAGTTCAGTCACCACGTGATGATTATGCAGTCAAGCCTTCTTAATGCTGCTTTAGAAGATAAAAATCTCTCAGAAATTCCCCAATTCAGGTACATCTTTGAATTGTTTCTAGGTATTTAATTGTACATTTTGTTGCAATATCTCAATAATCTGCCATAGAATTTGGTTGGCTGTACCTTTGTTGTTTTAACGCAGGTTGCAGCAGAAACAATTGGTCACAATGGAGGTTATCCAATTAACTACTCTTTGGAGTACTTTCAGAGATGAATTTGAGAATGGGAAGAACATGCTTGAAGGCGCACTTGTTGAGAAGGCAGTAGAAGATCTTAGACGGAGCATTGCCTCATACATGACTATTAGGGGTTTGATCTTAATAACGGTCCAGTTTGTGCAGTCCAGTTTCAATCATTTGGGATTGATCTTAATAACGGTTACCTTAGGGGTTTTATTTATAAGGACTTATACTGCAGCATTGCCTCCCATTTGTGCACTGATTAGACCTTATACTATCATTTTGTGCAGTCGTAACATGCCATCATACATGACTATTTGAAAAATGAATCTCATTGGCATATCAATATGGGTATTGGCTCTCGGCAATATCTAGAGATGCAAGAATTCAGGCCTGGCGCTCATGCTATTTGCAAGTTTTTTTCATTTGGCTGGGATCCTCGTCATTGTATTTCTATTGCACCTTGCTATTACCCCTTTTAGTTCCTTTTTTCACTCTATTTTTTTTTTTCTAGAATGAATAATTTTTCTTGCTGTTAATCAGATAGTTCAACTGAAAGTTTTAATTTTGCGCGGGACATAATCAAGTAATGAATTAATTGGATGGTGACATACGCATTGCTATCTACTTATAAACAGGCTATTGCAGCAATGGAGAAGCAGGCTATGCGATATATTGACCAGACACCTGATCTTGAGACCAAGATTGAGCTTATTAAGACACTTAACTCTGTTTCTGCTGAGAAGGTGAAAATGGGAAATCAAACTCTATTGTGGGCTACGTTCGTGAGCAATTAGTTTTAGTTTCGTGGTTTCTATAGCTAGTGTCATTATGCAGCTATTTGTGGAAATTGAGAGAGCACGGTTGCTAAAGAAACTTGCAAACAGTAAAGGAAGAACAGGGTCTTGTAGCAGATGCTGCTGATTTGATACAAGAAATTGCAGAAACTAGAAGTCGACTTCTGTAGTCACTCATTTGGTAATTGGTTTTTCCTTGTCCAACATCATGAGTGGTTTGAACTGCAGTGGAAAATTTTGGAGCAGTGGAAAATATGGAGAAAATTGCCTTTACCCTTGAACGATATGGGATGTTTATGTTGCTTTTAGCCATTTATGCTCTATTACTATGATTGGTTTTCGTCGATGGATTTTGCAGGTTTTTTGTGCTTAGATCGCCAAGACTATGTCTGAGCACAGATCCAGAAAAATCAGTCCCCAGTGTTTGATGCAGATCCTTTTGAAGAGTAGAAAAGGCCCAAAGAAGGGGAAATTATTGTGGAAAAAGAGCCAGCTGATATTTCGTCACTTCTGGAGTTGAAATGGATATAATATGAACATAATATGAACCCATGATATGGTGAATTGGTGCTTTACTTATTCTAGTGTTGTGTCTATTATTTTTTAACTAAAGTTTTTCACCAATCAAGCGCTACCCAGTATGCAGGTTCTGGTTCAAGCCATGGCTTTATTCATCTATCGCATTCTCTTTTTCCTTTATATCTTTATGGCAAACTCTGATGTTAGAGATGTACTTAATGGATTTGAACACACATCTTGCCTCGCATTCATGTGGTTAGCATGTAGTATTACCCACATTACAATGGTTACCTTGAGATTTGCCATTGTTATGTGGGCGATATATGAGATTCCGTCGGCGAAGGGGAAACCCGGAGCAGTGGATACCAGCGAAGCTCTTCTATACGAGGCTTTGTCAAGTCTTCACTGATTTTTTTAAGGCACGGGTTTTCATTCCATGATTTAATTAGCTGCAAGTTCTATGGAAAATCTGCTAGTACTTAGTTCGGTTACCACATGATCATATGTAGTCAAGCCCTCTTAATGTCACTTCAGAAGATAAAGATCTCTCAGAAATTCTCCAATTCAGGTACATCTTTGAATTGTTTCTAGGTATTTGGTTGTACATTTTCTTGCAATATCTCGATGTTCTACCATAGAATTTGGTTGGCTGTGCCTTTGTTATTTTAACACAGGTTGCAGCCGAAACAATTGTTCACAATGGAGGTTATCCAATTTACCGCTCTTTGGAGTACTTTTAGAGATGAAATTGAGAATGAGAAAAAACATGCTTGAAGGCACACTTGTTGAGAAGGCAGCAGAAGATCTTAGACAGAGAATGAGCTGACGTGTAACTATAGAACTTCGTCGTTTTTTCTTGTTTTCTTTGGATCATCATTCAGATGTGACTCTATTATCTGTAGAATATCAATGTCGTTTTGAAGTATTACTCAAGGATTGCCTTGAAGAAACTTGCATAGCTGTTATGCCTTAGCATCTAGGTTGATTATGTTGAACATTTTTTATATTCTTTATCAATATCAATCTTTATGACCGATTACCTAGACCCCCATTTAACCCTTAGCAGAGTCACGCCCAGATACCTTCACGGTATGGTTGCTGGACTTGGATGCAAGTTCCAAAAAAATGGAAAAGAGGTTTTGGTGCCTTGAAAGCCAAGGCTTCTCTTGAGGTTGAGAATGTTGTCCTTGTAGTTATTCCATGAACATTTCAGACTGATATATATGTGCACACTATGCTTAGTCAACTTCTTCTCATAAAATTTGTTGTTGCTATAAGTGTCAATATCTAGCGTTGTGAAACCATTTCTTGTCCAGGGAGCCTGAAATTCTAGTGATTCACCATTTCCAGTGTTACGAAAGTATATCTCAAGATTAGAGCTTTCTTAATGTGCTCATAAAATCTACATAGCTTAATCACTCAATTAAAGGAACTCTATTTTTGAGGTTCTATTACCACTGTTGTAGAGAGCTTTAATCATTAACATGCCTCAATCTATTAAATCAACACATCACCTACTAGAGAGACTGCATAATAGTAATTATATAAGCCTGTATGATACTCCATCAGCATGACCTGTTAGTTTTATGATCATTTTAGGAAGCTGAGAAGCATCTCTCCAAAATGAATTTTCCAAGTCTCTGGTGGGAAAGACAGACCTGTTGATGGGAGTTGTCTGTTTCCAGACGACTAAGGAAAGCAATGATATCTTGAATTCAGGCTACAAATTTGGAAAAGCTCCTTGATCTTGTTGAGGAAAGCTGCCACCATATCCGCAAGCAAACTATGGTTCATAAGGTTGCTTTAAGAGTTTAAAGATGTTCTTAGTTGAATGTATGATCTCTCTCCCTTGAGCCTCCCTCTCTCTTACCAAAAGAGAAGCTGAAGAATGCGGTTTCTCGTTGTCCTCTGAAGTCCGTAGTGGGGACTAAAGATATCATAAACTCACGTGTAGCTGTCTTAAATTTAATTGCATATTATTCAGGTGGACCAGATCTGGGCCTTGTCTTGGACTGAAATGATACACTGAATACTCTTCCTCGTTCCTTTTAAGTAAAGATTTTGGGCTCTTAAGGTTCAAAACTTGTAAGAATGGAGTTGGTATTGGCACAAGATGTGCGCTCATTCTATCAGAATGAGGTGTTGTTACAAAATTCTGTTTTGCATTACAAATTTTACTGGTGCTTGTGTCTTTAGTAACATCCTTAGTAATATCGGGGATAACATTAGCTTGACAGAATCACCTCGCATACAAGATGGATTTAATGTAAGGCGGTAACTAAATTAGTTGTTGATTGTAAGATCGTCGTAATCGTCTAACTTATTCAAGTAAGGACAAACAAAACCTCTCGTATTTACAATCAATCGATTGTCTGTTGCCTCAATAATGTAATATCCATATACTAGATTCTATGGTCATTATTGATATGTCAAATGTCCGAGTATCTTGTAGCTCCATTCAAATGGGGATACAGAGGCTCACCCAATTCTAGTCTTCCGTAAAATGTGTGCATCTAATCTTTTCAATTGACCTTACTCTGAGCATCAGCATTGCCCGTTGGTTTTCTTTTTGAGTTTTTCATTTACTTAGAAAAGTAAGTCAAGTCAAGATATGATTAGATGTTGCGGAAATTACGCCTGCAATTATTGCCCTTTGCTTTTTATTTTCTAATTGTTTTATTAATAGAAAAAGCAAGTCAAATCGAAGTCAAGTCGTGCTCACTTTCAAACGAAAGGCCTGCGTAGGCGCTACGCTGTTGCTGCGCAATGCCGTGAAGTTACGCATGCAATAGTTGCCCTTTTCGTGCAGCATGCATCGCCCCGGTTCGATTAGTTCAACAGTCTATTAACGTTAAATTTTAATCTTCTTACTTGTGTGCTTTTGATCCTAGAATGATCAGGTGTGGTTAGTCACTCTCATACTAAGCCGTTGAGCTTTTTTTCCTATATTATCTTATCATTTCAGGGTTTGATTAATACCGTGCAAAGGAAAAATGCGCTTTGGTGGAGAAGCTATTGGCTGAAAATGCCAACGTGAAATATAAAGCTAAACAACAAATGAAATAAAAAATTAACGGGTATTCACGAAATAATTATTCGATGGTGTAGAGAACCTGTTGGTCACGAATTTCTAAATGTGATATCGAACATATAAACTTGCAATTGCCACCACTCAGGAGGAGCCAACTGAGTCCATGAGAAGGAAAAAAATAGGTCAACGGAATTATCTCATGTAAGTAATGAGATTGATTTAACATAATCCCACAGCTCAATAAGTTGTTGATTATACAAACAAAATCGTCCTAATTTTCTAACTTGCCCAAATAAAAACGAACAAAACCTCCCATGTTTATTATCTATCGGTTATTAGTTACCTCAATAATTTTCGTATATTATAAATCCTTCAATCATTATTGATATAATAAATGTTTGGATACGCTTATAGCTACATTCAAATCCAGTCTTTCGTAGAATGTGTGCACTAATCTTCGGCCAACCTTACTCCGAGCATCAGCATTGCCCGTTGGTTTTCTTTTCAATTTTATCATGTACTCGGAAAAGCAAGTCAAGTCAAGAAGCACATGCATAGGTAGGTTCAACGCCCCTTCCACTTAATGCAGCGCAAATTACGTCTGCAATGATTGTCCTTTACTTTTTACTTTCTAATTATTTTATTAAGAGAAAAAGCAAGTCAAGTCGAAGGGCCCGTTTGGTTCGGCTTTTGGGGAATGTATTTGCAGTAATGCAAATACCTTTGGGTGAAGGGGTTTTCGAAATGCAAATATCGTTTGGTAAAATTTGCATTGAAAAACAACTTTGGCCAAAATACCGTTTGGTTAAATTTGCATTTGTAATTAATTTTTATTAAATTAAAAAAAAACAAAATACACTCTCTTTTTTTTTTTTTTGAAGTCCGGCGGCCGGACCGCGGATCCGGCGGTCCGAATGGCCGGATCTCGGCCTCCGGAGGGTCGCTGGGTAGCGCGACCCGGGCGACGGCCGCCCTGGGTCGCGCGACCTCAGCGACGGCCTCCGAGGCCGCGCGACTGGGGCGGCCGTCGCCTGGGTCGCGCGAACCCAGCGACGGCCGCTGGTCGCTGGGTTCGCGCGACCCGGGCGACCGTCGCCCGGGTTCGCGCGACCTCGGGCGGCCGTCGCCCGGGTTCGCGCGACCGGGCGACGGCCGCCCGAGGTCGCGCGACCTCGGGCGGCCGCTGGGTCGCGCGATTCAGGCCACTGATGGCCTGAATCGGGCGACCCAGGCGTCGCCTGAGGTCCGGCGACGGTCGCCGGGGTTAGGCGACCCTCAGGCGGCGGTCGCCAGCGCGTCGTCGGCGTGCACAACCCCCTTGGCCGGCGGTCGTCGGCCTCCGTGCGGTGGTTTTCCTCGCGGATGAACGATGTCGCGAAGTGAATAGTAACCGGAACTTGCATTCGAAATGCAAGTTCCCAAAGGACCTCTGGACCTCCTTTGGCCTAAGGGCCCTTAGACCCCTTTGGAGATGCAATTGCATCTTGCCAAAGTCACTCAAAAACTCGAACCAAACACGTTTGCATTTGGCCAAAGGACTTTAGAGTCCAAATGAGCATTTGCAATGCTGAACCAAACAGGCCCGAAGTCGCGCTTGCTTTCGAAAAAAGGCACCTGAGTAGGCTCTGTGCCCCTTTCCGCACAATGCGGCGGAAATTATGCGTGCAATAATCGCTCTTTTCGTGGAACACGCATTGCAATCGCAATGGTACGATTAGTTGAAGATTCTTGGACCGTTGGGTGGCAAGACTGTAGAGTGTGGTGATGTCATTTATCTCTAAACCTTTTTTTTTTTTTATGACCCGAGAACCCTCTGTACAGCTAACAGCCGACGGAATAAATCCGGGACGAACTGGGCCGCCACCACAAATCCAGCTGCAGGTGAGTCGCGTAATAGAGACGCGGGGTTTCAAACTCCTCACCTGTCATTAGGATTATAGGAGCTCTAGCCAACGCAACTACTGCGGGCGATGGTATTTCTCTCTAAACTTTGTCATCTTTTTTTTTTTTTTTTTCTATTTCCTTGCGTCATTGTATTTTATTCATCTTATGAAATTACTTAGGTGCACATCTCTGTTTTCTATCATATCAACACTTGATTATGGTAATACATCGTAAAGTCATAAAACAATTTTATTTTACATTGTATTCTTGTCCTTAATTATTATGATGTGTCATAAGTATGTTATAATAGACATACCATTTATTCCTATATCTTTCATACTTTGTGACAATCTAATGGCTTTGAACACAACAATTTTATTATGCTAAATTTGACAGTTAACACCGAGAAAATTTTGATTGAACAATTAACAAAATAAATCAAATAGATAGATAACATTGAAATGCTTGCATTGAATGGATGATAAGGGACATGGCATGATTGATGTGTGCCTTCCCCATAGGTTTTAGAGGCCCTAGAATCGATATTTCTCTTTCTTTTTCTAAATTTGTGCTCACATGCATCACGACTCCGATGGCATGAAAAGAAAAGCAATCAACAGCATGACTTTCAGTGCACAATAGTCTTGCTTATTTTTTGGAAAAAAAAATCTTATTAATCTAAAGTTGACATGAGATCCACATAGTTGGATCTTGTAAATGAGTACTCAAGAGCACTGTTTACTTATATACAATACAATAATCTTTTTTTTTTTTTTTTTTTTTGGTATACTAATTAGACTATTTAGTATTGTGACATACTTAGTATTATCATACACGCTCATGCCTTTAGACTACAAGAAAAATCAACGTCATTCATGGCTAATTCTTTTCCACTTGTCTTGCTGTTAAGGTTCCAGCACCATAAAATTGCCTTATGATTTCTTCCTTGGGATGGGGCCTTTCGTACACAGAGAAAATAGCACTTTTTTGTCCAATAACTCGGAATTAGTCTCGCGGATTCCGAAAGGAATTTTTTTTTTTTTTATTTCTTTTTATTTGAAAGTTTTCTCGAAAATGAGACAAAATAATTTATATCTCTTTTGAGAAACAATTATCAGATGGTGTAGAGATCCTGTTGACTAAAAATTTCTAAACGTGACACCGATATATAAACCCGTGATTCCACCCACACGGGAGGAGCTCACTATAATGCCCCGTGAGTCCATGAAAAGGAAAAAAAAGGTCAATGGGATCACCTCATGTATGTAATGAGATGGATTTAACATAATGCTACAACTCGATTAGTTGTTGATTATACAAGCAAAGTCTTCGTAATCGTCTAACTAGCAAAACATCTCACATTTACTATCAATCCATTATCAGTTACCTCGATAATGCAATATTCACATACAATAGATTATGCGGTCATTGTTGATATATTAAATGTCTGAATATGCTTGTAGCTCCATCCGAATCAAGATAAAAAGTCTCACCCAATTCCAATCTTCCATAAAACGTGTACATATAATATTGAGTAAAAGCTATTAAAAATCCCAAACTTTACTTACCGTAATATATTTACCAAAAACTTCTTTTATGACATAAAAAACTCAAAACTTGTATTGATGTAATACATTTACCTCAAACTTATGCAGTGTGACACATTTACTCCAAACTTGTTTTTTTTTACATCAAAACCCCAATTTTTTTTTTTCGGTTATACCAAAAAACCCTAAATTTATATCTGTATAACATATTTATCCCAAAAATTTAGTGTCCTAAAAAAATTAGAATTTTTGGCATCACAAAAAAAATTGAGGATAAATGTATCACACAAATAAATATTTCAGATTTTTGGTATCACAGAAAAAAATTGGGATAAAACGTGACGGTAAGCAAAATTTAGGATTTTTATGTTAGTAAAATATTATATGATAAATGTGTCACTCTAGGTAAAATTTGAGATTTTTTGTAGTTATTTTACAATAATCTTCAGCTCTCTGGTTTTCTTTTTAACTTTCCATTTATTTGGGGGAGCAAGTCGAGTCAAGTCAAGGAGCACATGCATAGGTTGAATGCACCTTCTGCATAATGCTGTGGAAATTACCCCACAATAATTGCCCTTAGCTTTTATTTTCTAATTATTTTATTGATAGAAAAGGCAAGTGAAGTCAAGTCGCGCTCGCTTTCTAACAAAACGCCTGCGTAGGCTCTATGCACCTTCCGCGCGGCAGTGGCTCAATTAGTTGAAGATTTTTGGACCGTGGGATGGCAAGAACCCAGCATCGTTCAAGCACGCACAGCATTGTTGCTATGTCATTTTTCTCTAAACTTTTTATCACTAGAATGTGTTCGATGTTGACTAGTGTTGACATTAATGTCTCTTGGCATGTATGTGGGTAATATAGTGAGAAGCTTGAAATATTAAGGATGGTGTATTTCTTTGACAACTCTTATCAAATTTCAGAATTATTGGAAATTCTCTTTACATAGTCTCTTCCCATTTTCAATTTATTACTGGTGCTTCCAAGTAGCAATTTCAGATTATTTCTTTGTCTAATTGTTTTCGCTTTTATCTTTTGGCTAGCGAAGTATAGAAACCATCACATATTTCTTATTAATCTCAATATTTGATTGATTTCATCAATCATATGCTGTTTGAAATCCCTTTTCCTTATGGAGGAAGATATGAAGGGTTTGAATATTGTGTCGCATAATGAAATGGAAAAGAATGACTCCTATTAAAACCATAAAATAATTCTTGAACTTTGATTCGTTTCATGGAACCTATTTGAATGGAACCATAAAAATATTATTCACTCCTTAAGCTTTCGATTATACTTTTATGTAGATCTCCAAGTCTAGTAAGTATCGGATGTATGGCAAACCCTCATGGAAGTATGAGAAGCAACTTAGTGAAAAGTCATCATCTCTTCTTCACTCGAAAGCTGATTACATCATTGATGTCGGTGTGCAGAGCTTTGGATACTCCATTTCTTTTCATGTTTTGCAAACTAAGTATACAAAAAGGCTCATGTTGAATATGACAGTCCAAAATTTACATCAACCCAAATAATATAAAAGAGAATATGATAATATGAATTAATTGATTAGGAAAATTATGTTTAATCTATTCTCCAATTTTACACTTGAGTTGATGGAAGAGTCATATCGAGAAATATATTTCTAATTAAGTCAAATTTGAGAAAGCCCATTCATCATCCAACTTACTAGCAATAAGTGACTCTATATTTTGTTGTTAGGATTGGTAGATCATCGCCATGCCAGAGAAGAGAATGGGTTCAACGACCATGTAGATTGATTTGCATGTCTCATAGTCATTAGTTGGAGTTAAAGTGGTCTATAAAATGCATGTGAAGGAATTCGAAAAGTACACTTGTAAGATTGAACTTGGTGGAGACAATGTCAGAGGCATTGATGAAAAAATTTGGGTTGAACAGACCAAATTAATTTAAATATTTGTAGTATAAGTTTCATCGTATTGATGCATTTCGGAAATCGGTTATTTGGATCTTGAGGAGAAGTTTCAATGGCATCCACTTACCGCTCGACGCCTATAGATGGACATAAGCGATCGCCAACACATTTTCAAGGGTTTCCTTTTCCACATTTTTTCAAATTTCTGCACCTGTTAAAAAAAAAAAAATTGGCCAATGAATGAAAAATAGGGGGGACATTAGGAATTCAAAGACGTCTGTGTCGGTATTTGGTGTCAAATATTTTATCTTACTCAATACTGCTTGAGTTTAGACAGTACACTAGTAGATAAGTACTACATGACTCATATTGACATGACACGAGTTAAAAGCCGTGAAGATATAAGCAAAACATTAGCAAAGCTGACAATATTTTATCTAGTGACAGCAAGGCTCGGGTGGAGTTGCCTAGCACAACAATGTAAGAACCAGGATTGGGATGTTGAGCATCTAATCGATGTTGGCACTTGATATAACTCTTGTTTATTGTGGACTATGCATTTCAGGCATTCTGTACATATCCAATTAAAGGAATCTATTGGGACCTTGTCATAGGACATGTGACTGTGATTGTACAGTTATAACTTTGTGCAGCAAGGGTTTTCCGGTGTGTTGAAACTTCAAATCACATGATCATGTGATACAATGTTCCATCATAATCTATTAATGTATTAGCTTTTGATCCTAGAATAATGAGGTGTGGTTAGTCAATTGCGTACTAAGCCGTTGAGCCTTTTCTGTTTCATAAGGCAAGAGGAGAATTTTTGTAGCTTTGAGTAATGAAGTGAGTATCTGCTCTTACCTTGGTAGGTTTTATAAGCTAAGCTGGTTTTCAAAGTAGCAAAAAGAGCAAACTATATACCTATAATACACCAAGTGTCAAGGTAATCACACGATGGTCTCGTGTTTAATGCTCTCTCTCCATTTAATAGCTCAATTTTTCAAATCATATCTCCTAATGTCAAATAAGATAATATTTGAATTTCGTCTATTGCGTTGTAAAAAATTATAATTTGGAGAAGAACTCGTTGGCCAAGAATGTTAAACATGAAATAAAAAATTCTGACAAAAGATGACATAAAAAGGAAAAAAAGGCATCACTGAATACTTATTCAATTGCGGAGAACCATTGGCTGGTAATTTATTTACACTTCATCGAAAAAATGAAATATATGTAAAATGTTAAAAAATAATTCCCTTAAGGAGAGAGATAAAAGTGACTTAGGCGGAGGGTAATGACTAATAATCTTTAAACATGATGTAGCATGGGAAAATCTAGTCTTTCGTAGGGGTGTGCAAAATACCCGGGAACCGGACCGGAACCGCCGGAACCGGCGGTTCTTGAGGGAACCGGTCCGGTTCCCGATTCCAATTTTTGGGAACCGGTGGGAACCGGTCCGGTTCCCGGTTCCATGGGCGGATCCGCCCACCCGGACCGGACCGGTTCCCTTTAATATTAAAAAAAAATAATACTAAAATTGAATACAAAGCAATTGTTTTGTGGCAATTGTTTTTGCTGTAGGATGAATACAAAGCTAAATATTGGGGAATTCTTATGCTTTTTCGTTGTTTAGTTTATTTATTAATATAATGATGAAGGTGATGTATTCAATAAAGTCTTGTTTAGTTGCACTCCCTTTGTTTTCCTGTGTTTGGATGGTGCCTCATTTCACCTCCTTTGATTTGTTTGTGAGACTTGTGATATTTTGCCGAACCTAATGAGGAATATGTCCAAGTTCATAGCTTTAAGAGAGACCCATTTTTCTTAAACACTTAGTACTCTCTCTGCCTCTATATCAACTTACGTACATCCATTCCTTCATTGGTTGCATTTATAGTTGCAACAAATGAATTTTTGTTCCACGTACTTAAATTTGGTTTTTCTTTTTTGGCTTGCTTTGATGTCACGTAGTCGTTTTATGTTGAAAATCAAAATTGTTTCGCGTCAAGATCGGTTCCATGGATCCACCTGTGAACCGGACTGACCGGCGGTCCGGTTCCCCCGGGTGGATCCATGCAACAAACGGTGGATCCCGGTTCCAATTTTCGGAACCGGTCCTTAGCGGGCGGTTCCCGGTTCTAGGTCGGGAACCGCCCGCCCGACCATGCACACCCCTAGTCTTTCGTGGAATGTGTGCACTAATCTTCGGCCGACCTCACTCCGAGCATCAGCATTGCTCGTTGGTTTTCTTTTCAATTCTTCATTTACTTGGAAAAGCAAGTCATGCCAAGGCGCAACTGCATAGGTAGGTTCAACGCACCTCTCCCATAATGCTGCGGAAATTACGCCTGCAATGGTTGTCCTTTGCTTTTTATTTTCCAGTTGTTTTAACGATAGAAAAATCAAGTCAAGTTGAAGTCGTGCTTACTTTAGATAAAAAGCGCCTGCATAGGCTCTACGCCCCTTCCGCGCAATGCCGTGGAAATTATGCATTCAATAATTACGCTTTTTGTGCAGCATGCATCGTAATCGCAACGGTTCGATTAGTTGAAGATTCTTGGACGGTTGGATGGCAAGAACTCAGCATTCTTGGACGATTAGTTGAAGATTCTTGGACGGTTGTAGAGCTTTGGATACTTCATTTCTTTTCATGTTTTGCAAATTAAGTGTACAAAAAGGCTTATGTTGAATAAGATAGTCCGAAATTTACATAAACTCAAATAATATAAAAGAGGATATGCACAAATATGAATTAGTTGATTAGGAATGTCATGCGGGATATGTCTTCAATTATACACTTGTGTTGATAGAATGTTTGTACCTATGAGTAAAGAAGTGAGTACATGGTGTTAGGAGGTTTTATAAGCTAAGCTGGTTGTTAGAACAGCAAAAGTAAGCTAATAGTATATAGCTACAATACACTAGGTGTGAACGTAATCACTCCTTAGTGTCGTGTTTAATGCAATTCCTCTCCATTTAATAGCTTCAGTTTTTCAAATCACATCTTGTACTGCTAAATAAGTTGATATTGAATCCTCCTCTATTTTGCTACGAAAAATTATATTTTGGTGAAGAACCCATTGGCCGAGGATGTCGACATGAGATAAAACGTCTGACAAAAGATAACATAAAAGGGAAAAATGAATTATTATTCAACTACGAGTAATTATTGGCTGAGAATTTATTAACGCGACACTAAAAGAATAAGATTTTATGTAAAATGTTAAAATCTATTAATTTAAGGGGAGAGATAAAAGTGGCTTGGATGGAGGATATCCACTTGATAATTTTTAAGCAAAAAGTAGTATGGAAAAATATAGTTTAAGGAAATTATTTTGAAAAAGATTTATTTTGGAGTTACTTTTCTAGACGAATATAAAAAGTTAATGCATCCTACCGACTTTTAATAACAAAATCCTCTATAACCCCCATTTATACGCTCTCGTCATGGGCTCATGTACGTTAGCAGCATATAAGAGAATGAAAGCAAGTTAAGAGAGTGATGAATCTCTCCAATTTCATTTAAAGCACGTAAATATGTTCCAAGCTAAGTAGCACAAACACGCGATATTCACGACACGTCATTTGCCGATGACATTTCTCAAAAATAAAGAATTTTAATACGTTAGGACACATTCAATATTTATTTTTAAATTAATTAATTAAAAAAGATCTTACAATGAATTTACACTAATAATATTAATAAGTCAATTCATTGAAAATTCGAAAACATATTCATAGTTAATGTGAATATATGTTTGGAAACGTATTTTAACTTTAATAAAAGTTATTAATGAAATTAATGATTAATAAAAAATTATAATCAATTTATTTAAATAAATCCATAATTTTATATAAATGACCAAAATTTATCATTATTCAAAATTCAATATTTTTATTTTTCAAAATTATTTTTTAATACCATTAATTTATTTTTCCGTTAAAAAAAAAAAAAGTCCCTACGCCCTCACTCTCTACTTTCCCTCGTCGATTCCCCCTCCTCCAAATTTATTACACTTTTATTTCCCTCCCCACCACCTGACAGTGACAGCTTATCTGTCACTTCCCCTTCCCTCCCCCAAAATTAAAACTCCCGCCATCGATCTCCTTTTTTATTTTTTTTTTGAGTTTTCTTATCAAAAACCCTAGCCAGCCCTTCTTTTTCCTCCTCCTCCCCGCCGCTCGCCGCACGACTCCCTTCGCTCTCCTCTTCTTCTCGATCCTTCTCCTCCTCCTCCTCGCCGCACGACCCCTTTCCTCTCCTCTTCCTCTTGATCCTTCTCCTCCTCCTCGCCGCACGACCGCCTTCCTCTCCTCTTCCGTCTCTCGCCGTCGCGGGCTCGCCGTCGCTCGCAGCTCGTCTTTGCTCCCTCGCCCTCGCCTCCATCCTCCATCTTCCGGACACGCGTGTCAAAACGTGTTTGACCCATAAGACGAAAAAGTCATGAAGCTGCGGAAACTACGCGTGCAATGATTGTTCTCTGCTGTTTGAGCATTCCTCTAGTAATCAACGACGCCTTCCTCTTTTTCTGTTTCCTGTTCTGATTGCTCCATTTTCTTCTGATGATTTGTCTGAGAGTTTTTATTTCTGTTTGAATGTAGCTTCGTGTTTGACCACTGAGACATTTCTGCTGAGACATTTCTGCTAGTCCTAGATCTGGGATTTTGCATCTCTCCTCTGTTTCCTCCTCTATCAATCTCGTTTACGATCCTTTCGAGATGAAAAGAAGAGAATTCGCTCATTCAGAAGATTCGATCTACGAGGTGTCTTCCTCATCGACTTCCCCACATGTAGGTGATTATAAAGGCGGAACCAAAGGGTTGAAAGGAAATGAATACGATGTGTTTTTGAGCTTTAGAGGGGAAGACACTCGCAAAGGCTTCACTGATTATCTCTATACTAGCCTTGTCGAGAAAGGAATTCGTGTGTTCAGAGACGACAATGAGCTTCGTGTTGGTGAGAAGATTGGTCCGGAGCTTCTTTGCAGCATTAGGCAGTCCACAATTTTGATCCCAATTATCTCCGAGAACTACGCATTCAGCAAATGGTGCCTTCGTGAGTTGGCTCAGATGTTGAAGTGCAAGAGAAGCAGACAACAAATAGTGTGGCCTATCTTTTACAAAGTGAAACCCTCGCAAGTGCGCCATCTTAAGGGGAGATTCGAAGATGCTATCAAGGCACATAAAGAGAATGGGGACGAAATGGTTTTGAAGGAATGGAAAAAAGCGCTCAAAGAAGTGAAGGAATGGGAAGCAGCTCTCAAAGAAGTTGGTTCTTTGAAAGGATGGGAATCGGATAAGATTCATAATGGGTACATTATTCTTCACCGAATTGTTGTTTAATTTCTCACAAATAGATCTTTCATGATAAAGAACATAAATGTGACCCTTCTATACTAAAATTAATTGTTATTGTGGCAGGCACGAAGGAGCATTTGTTAAAACTATTGTCACAAACGCTATGAGCAAGTTAAAAAGGTTTTTTCTACTAAATGTTCCCAAGCAATTGGTGGGAATTGATGATCGTATCAATGACATTATGAGCTCAATAGATGATAAATTATATGACACAAAGATTATTGGACTTTGTGGAATGGGCGGCATCGGTAAGACGACTCTTGGAAAGGTGTTATACAACAAGCTCTCTAGTCATTTTGAGTCTCGTAGCTTTGTGGAAAATATTCAAGAAACATATCAGCGCCAGGGTATTGAATGCATACTGAACAAACTCATTGAAGATATAATAGGAAGTTCGAGACACGTGTCTAGTGTTGACGAGGGAATAGGTGTCATCAAATCTCTATTTACAAGAAAGAAAGTCTTAGTTCTGCTTGATGATATGGATGATAGTACTACTCACTTGAATGCTTTGGTCAAAGACAGTAGTTGGCTTGGAGTAGGAAGTATAGTCATCATTACAACCAGAAACAAGAGCATTCTCGATGAGGCTAAGGCATGCTACATATACCCACTTAATGAGTTGTCTATGTATCAATCATTGATTTTATTTAGTCGACATGCATTTCAAAAGGATTCTCCTCAGAGTGATTATGAGGTTATTTCTCGTGATGTTGTATCTACTACGGGGGGGCTTCCATTAGCTCTTGAAGTTACCGGTTCATTCTTATGTGGAAAGAGAAGAGAAGTATGGAAAGATACATTAGAAAAATTAGAAAAAATACCTGATAAGAAAGTGCAAGAGACATTGAAGATAAGTTATGAAGCATTAGAACATGAGCAAAAACAGATATTTTTGGATATTGCTTGCTTTTTCATTGGATCATCAAAACAAAATCCAACTTACATGTGGAATGCCTGTGGTTTATTTCCGGAGAGGGGGATTGAAGTGTTGAGTCTTATGTCCCTAATTAAAATTGACGGAGATGGTAAGCTAATGATGCACGATCAATTGAGAGATCTGGAAGAGAAATTGTTCGTCTGGAAAATCCAAATGAGCCTCAAGAGCATAGTAGATTGTGGATCTATGAGGAAGCCTTAGATGTGCTTGATAACAATGAGGTAAGAGTTTTCTTTACTTGTCTTAGTTGGTGAATGTGGGTGCATCTTCCATTTCTTGTTTGAAATAAAAATAACTGTCACTCTGAGTCCCCAAAACTTGTTGCATCTACTAGCAAAGGAGCTCTTTTGATTAATTGCAGTATTTGCCTAATTCAAGATTATAATTGAGAAGCAATTTCTTGGTTATGGACGATTGATATATATATCTTTACATGGTAGTATGGTGATGAGGATACTCTCCTTTTGGTAACTTCAATGCAAAAACAAGACTACAAAAGCAGAATGTTTACCGACCCAAACAAAAAAGCAGAATGTTTGACAGGGTGCTCTTAGATAAAACCTGACATTTGTAGATTGTTTCGGCCATGCTTTCCCTGATATTTATTTGATGCATTTGTTTTATGTTTGGATTAGTCTTTTCGTCTTTTGGGAGGTCTTTTCTTTCTTTTTTCTTTTACTAAGTATTGACTTCTTATGAGTTCTGGTATCATAAATGAGACCATCAATTTGTGACGATTTAGCTATCTTGGTTCCTATATTTGTTTAAGTTGGGTTAAGTGTATCCCTTAGGTATTATTGGTTGTGCAATTTAGTCCCCCATCTATTTTTGATTTTGCTGAATATAGTCCTCTTTCACTTTTTTGTGCAATTGAGTCATTGGTCAATCACTGGTTGACACCACCAATTTGTTGATGTGGCATCTGTATTTAGTTATGATACATGAGCAACCATGCAATATAACCCTTTAAACATACATTATTTGTGTTGTATAGACTCTTCATAATAGTTGATAGCTTCTTTTTATATATGGCAGGGTTGGTAGATGCATTTGAACGGTTAGAGTTGTATTGGTTCGCATATACACGAGGGGAGTAAAGGAAGTGTTATTTCACATATAAAGGGCATTAATTTTGTTAAATATATTTTAGTATATGCATGAAGAGAGGCCTTCCATTGTAATTGCAAATGGACCCAAATTTTGGAAATTCATAAGATCCATATTGTGAAAGGTATAGTCGGATAAGGAAAAAGTTTGGAAACAACCACTTGAGCTTCTCATCTTTACATAGATTAGATAAATAATATGCAACTACAACCTTTCATTTCACAAAAATCAAAGTGAGAAGTCTACGCCATAGTAGTATATAGTGAATTGAAATCAATGCATTTTATTTTATATCAATTGGTGTCATCTCATCATTCAAAACTTATGGTCCACAATGTTTCCAAGCTGCAGGGCACCAAAAAGATCAAGGCCCTTTCTCTTGGCAAATATAGTAAGGGAAAAATATATGCAGCTGAACAATTTAAAAAATTGACCAATTTGAGGTTCCTTAAAGTGGATGGTGCGAATTTCACCGGAGATTTCCAAAGCTTACTTCCTAAATTAAGATGGCTTCAGTGGAAGGAGTGTCCCTCAGATTTCACTGCGACCAACTTTCATATGAAAAAACTAGTTGTACTCAATCTATCATACAGTGCCATTTCAGAGGACTGGGGAGGATGGGATCCACTCAAGGTAAGACATAAAGAAGGCATTGAAGTATTTTTTAACATAACATTTTTTTCTTTGTATATTTGAAAATTGATTTTCATAATTAAACTACCCGTTTCTCTTTAATTTGATACTACCGAAGGAAAACATAGTGCTCGAGGAATGCGTCTCTCTTCCATTTGAATCTGTCATCGGTTTTTGATAATAAAAGTTGCTTATGTCTAATAAGAAAATATCTCTTTTGAAATTTTATTCAAAAATAAATGCAGTTAGCACTTGTAACTCTAATATTCTTTTACAATCGATGTGCTTAAAAAACATTTATCTATGGACGTGGCCAAACATTATTAAAAGAGGCATTTAAAATTAAATAAGACAACCGCGAAGGAGTAGAGGAGCGCGGGTAATTTTTGAGGAATTATAAGAAGTCGAAAACATGAGTAGCAAAAAATCACAGATTGCAACAGTCCAATCACACTGACATATCCTTTCTTTCTTCCAGAATGCGACTGAGCTCAATGTTCTCAAACTCAAGTGGTGTCAATCTTTGAAAAGAACTCCCGACTTGTCCACTTTCATAAGGTTGGAGATTTTGAGTCTTGCATATTGTAAGAATTTGGAAGAGCTTCATCCTTCTATTGGGGACATCAAGACTCTCATTTTGTTGGATGTCAATGGTTGTGGAAAACTCGAGGAGCTACCGAAAGGTATAGATAGAATGATAGAATTAAGGGACCTTAACATAAAAGGTACCGGTATACATGATATTCCTATTTCGAGTGATTGCTTAATGAAGTTGGAGTGTCTATCTCTCGATTGTTGTAAAATTTCTCAACTTCCTAAATCCATTGGTGCCATGAAGGAGCTCAAGGTTATTACTGCCTATGATTGTTTAGATTTAGTCTACATCCCTAGCTCTATAGGCAATCTAGCATCTCTGCAAAGGTTGGAGTTAGGTGGCTGCCGCTCATTAACAGAGATCCCCGACTCTATTGGAAATTTGGCATCATTGGTCAAGCTAGACTTAAAAGGGACATTGATTACAAAATTACCGAAAGCATTGGGAATTTGCAAAATCTGAGGATCTTGTGTATTTGGGGAACTGGCATAACGGAATTGCCTGATGCCATTGGAATGTTGGCAAAACTCCAAAAGTTGGACACTTCGAATTGCAAAAACCTGGAGCGACTACCTAGTAATATATGCGAATTGATTGCGCTAGAGGTGCTCTACATTTCACATTGTGAAAAGCTTCAAGAATTACCTGAACTACCCTCCGGCTTAACAGAACTATGGATCACCTGCCAGGGGCAGTCTTTGCCCCATCTTTCCCTGCTAACCTGTCTCAAGAACCTCAATTTTATTGGGGATGGTAGTTGGTTTGAAGTAGGAAGTATAGTTAGCATCACATCTAGAAACAAAAGCATTCTTGATGAAGGTAGGGTGGGCTATATGTACCAACTCGAAGAGTTGTCTTTTGATCAATCATTGATTTTATTTAGTAGACATGCATTTCAAAAGGATTCTCCTTTGATTGATCATAAGATTAACTCTCATCATATTGTATCTACTGCTAGAGAGCTTCCATTATCTCTTGAACTTATTAGTTCATTCTTATATGGAGAGAGAAAAGATGAATGGAAATATGCATTAAAGAAATTAAAGGAAATGCCCGTTATGAAAGTGCAGGGGAAGTTGAAAATAAGTTACGAAACATTAAATAACCAGGAACAACAAATATTTTTGGATTTTGCATGCTTTTCCATCGATCACATAAATGAAATCCAACTTACATGTGGGACGCCAGTAATTTTCTCCCGGGGTGGGGGATTGAAGTATTGAGTCTTATGTCCCTAATTAAAATTGACATATACGAAAGCCTGATGATGCATGATCAATTGAGAGATATTGGAAGGGAAATTCGTCTGAAAAATCCAAAGGAGCCTCAAAAGCGAAGCAGATTATGGAATTTTGTGGAGGCCGCAGATGTAATTGATGGAAACAAGGTAAGAGTTTTCTCTACTCATTGTAGAAAGTGAATGTGATTTCATCTCCCCTTTCTTGTTTGAAATAAATATACTCGTGAATCTTGACTCCCCAAAATTAACTGATTCTACTTGGAAAAGGGCTATTTTGATTCATTGCTATTTTTGCCTGATTTCGGAACATAATTGAGGATCAATTTCTTGGTTATGGATAAAGGATATATATCTTTGCCCGGTAGTATTTTGTTGGGGATACTCTCCTCTTGGTAACTTTAATGCAACAAAGCAAAACTACAAAAGCAGAATGTTTGACAAATTACTTTTAGATAAAACCTGACATTTATAAATTGTTGCAGCCATGCTTTCCCCACATATTTGTTTGATGCACATTTTGATGTTTGGATCCGTCATTTGGTTTCTGCGAGGCCTCTTTTTAATTGTTTTTTCTTTCACTTAGTATTGACTTCTTATGAATTGTTTGGTATGATAAATGATACCTCCAATCATCTGTGACAATTTAGCTATCTTGTTTCCTGTATTATTTAAGTTGGGGTAAGTTCAACCCCTAAATATTTTTGGTTGTGCAATTTAGTCCCCCATTTATTTTTTGCTTTTGCTCAATTCCTCTAACTTTCACTTTTTCATGCAATTGAGTCATTTGTGGTCAATTGTCAGTTGGCACCGTCAATTTGCTGATGTGGCATGATTAACTGCGTAATTTAACCCTTTAAACATATATTATTTTCATTGTATATACTTTTCATGATAGTGGCTAGTTTCTTTCTATGAAGCTGGTAATACCTTTTCTTTTTGTGATGATGGATGATTTTTTGATTAATCTCCCAATATTATTTATTTGCTAAATGTAGGCTACCATGTTATAATAATAATTTGTTTATTGTTCAATTCTTGGTGAGCATCTTATTTAGCAAAGAATTAGTTAACATTAGAAACATTATCTTAGTTTTGTGAAATGAAAACTAGTTTGAGGTAAATGTGACACGGGTCTATCAATTTGGAATTTTTTGTGACACTAAAATTAGTGTGGGGTAAATGCCAAACAAGTCTATCGGTTTGGGACTTTTGCTATTATTAACTGAAGTATATATGGTTTTGAATTTTGTGTGATGATAAATTTTCTTTATCAGCGTGAAAGTTAAAAGGGAATCCACTAAAAGCAATTATAACATATGGAAGATTTGTACAAGCATCAAACAAGCATGTGCAAATGTCACGAAAACCGTTAATTAACAAAATATAAACATAAACATGGGATGCAATACATAATGATATGCCAAAACTATTGAAAAAAATGCTACCAATACTTTTCAGCGAGCATATTTTCACACAAAGAAAAACGTAATTAACTGAATAGAACATTTCTTAGAAGTTTTTAAAAAAAAAATGGTATCTAGGAAGTTGACAAAAATACAATAAATACACAGGAAACTTTTAATGTAAAACGAGTAGGGATTCATATGAAAGAATAAAATTTTGAAGGAAAAGTTGAAACCACCAATGTGCAATTCGTCACCTAAAACAAGAAACAAATTTGAGTTTGTAAAATATTAGGTTACAATAAAAGAAATATGCGTAAGACTCGTAGTTCCTTAAGAATACAAATTTTATCAATTTTCATGTCTAATCTGTTCGGACATAAGATCTCATTAATCTATCGACGTGGCCAAACACTACTAAAAGCGACATTTAAAATTAAATAGGACAACTGCGAAGAAGTAGAGGAGCACTGAAAATTTTTGAGGAATTTTAGAAAGTCAAAACCATAAGGAGTAGCGAAAAACCATAGGCTATAATAGTCTAATTATACTGATATATCCTTTCTTTCTTCCGAGATAGCAACCGAGCTCAAAGTTCTCAACCTCACAAATTGTCAAGCTCTGGAAAGAACTCTCGACTTGTACACTTTCAAAAGGTTGGAGATTTTGACTCTTGCAAATTATGAGAATTTGGAAGAGCTGCATCCTTCTATTGGAAATCTGGCATCATTGATTGAGCTGGACTTAGCAAGGACATCGATTACAAAATTACCTGAAAGCATTGGGAATTTGCAAAATTTGAGGGTCTTGAATATTTATGAAACTGGCTTAACAGAATTGCCCGAATCCATTGGTGCCATGAGGGAGCTCAAGGTTATTATTGCCTATGATTGTTTAGATTTAGTCCACATCCCCAACTCCATAGGCAATCTAGCATCTCTACAAAAGTTGGAGTTAGGTGGTCGCCTGCTCATTAACAGAGATCCCCGACTTTATTGGAAATCTGGCATCATTGGTCAAGTTAGACTTAAAAAGGACATTGATTACAAAATTACCTGAAAGCATTGGGAATTTGCAAAATTTGAGGATCTTGTGTATTTTGGGAACTAGCATAATGGAATTGCCTGATGCCATTGGAATGTTGACAAAACTCCAAAAGTTGGAAGCTTTGGATTGCAAAAACTTGAAGTGGCTACCTAGTAATATATGCGAATTGATTGCGCTAGAGGTGCTCTACGTTTCACATTGTACAAAGCTTCAGGAATTACCAGAACTGCCCTCCGGCTTGACAGTTCTAACGATCACCTGCCAGGGGCAATCTTTGCCCCATCTTTCCCAGCTAACCCGTCTCAAGAGGCTTGTTCTTGTTGATTGCCATCGGCTTGAATGTGTCTCAAAGCTTCCCATTGGACTATCGGTGCTTTATATAGATGGTTGTGGAAAATTGAAAGCCTTTCCGAATTTGTCAGACTTGCAACACTTGCGATCTTTCCATATTCTTGGATGCCCATCTCTGGAAGGATCGCCCGACGTGTCGAATTTTAGGTGTACGCAAATGACAGAACTTGGCTTGAAAGAGACCCAGCTCCCTTATGGCATACGATTCCACCCTTAGCAGACCTCGAGAGCTACGGTGGGGTAGAAGAGGACGGCTCGACATCCATGGAATCTCTCTCTCTGTTGCTATTAGTCAGTCGCCCTGATGGTTTCCGTGGCCGGAAGATCGAAGCCACCGTTCGCACCGCCCATCCACCGCAGGTAGGCGGGCAGGTCGGTCGGCGCGGCGGAGATGACGACGGCGATGAGGCGACGCCACGGCTGGCAACACCCTCTCCATCCGCTCTAGGTAAACGCACGCATGCGTCTCTCGAGCTTTCCTGCGGTCTCTCAGCGTCGCTCCGGCGTGCGAGCTCATCGATTGTTTGGATTAGAGATTTTAGTTTGCTCGTAGTAGGTAGCGTAGTAGTTTTCTGGGAATTGATGGGATTTTCCACATTTTCCCCCATTTTTCAGGTGTTCTCGGTGATGTTTCTATTCGTCTCTTTGTCTGCTGCGATAGATCCGACGGATAAGACTAGTTATATAAAAAAGAAGAGAGGCTCCGAAGCGATGGTGTTCGTGGACTTTTGTGCCCATTCCTCGAGCTCGCCCTTCCAATTTCGATGCTTGATTCGCCTACTTGGTTACTTCTGCTTTCTCTTTTTCTTCTTGAATGATGATGGAAGGAAGGTTGGGGGTTAATATTCCTGTGGAAGTTTAATGGTGGCGCCTCTGTATGTGTGTACAAAGAGATATGAAATAAAGCAAAGAGATTAGCTTGGGGAGATTTCCTTTATGGCAGGATATTAGTGAGTCTTCAGCGCCTGACCGCTTAGCTTTGGAGGAGACAACGAATTCAACAGGTAGAAGTCAGTGGCTGTGGCATGTGGATGAGCTGAGTAGGAAAGTAGCGCACAAAGCTCTGTGGATAAGCTAGACATTATTGTTTGGGGTACCATCTAGGAAAATACTTTGAACTTGTACTTCTACAGGATGGGCCCACCCTCCTTTTGGAATTGAAGTTAAACATATGGGAGTGAAGGATTGAAAATTTGATAATATCCCTGCTCTATGATGACAAAGAGAAAAAGGCGCTTTGTCTAAGTAAGGTAGTTTTATTTTGTTTTATCGCCTTTTCAGGGTTTAGTGAAGTCGGGTGTTGGGGCTCCTCTTTGTTTTTTGTTCTGCTTAGTAGATTTGTTTTTGGGGTTTGCATTATCTTTTGTAGAGATGGATAGGTATTTCCTCGTTGCCTTACTTATTATACTTATTGCATAACAAGGAAACTGAGGAAAAAGAAATTGAGATTGGGTGCCGGAGGGGCAATTTGTAATACTAATCAGGGGTTGATGTTCATCTACCCACTGACAAACTAATATGCAATCAATTAAAAAGGAACTATGAGTACGGGTTGTAATTGCAATAAGGGTTTGCTGCTGAGTTTCTCCTTGCATGAACACAGCATGTGTTACGTTTGTTGGAGAAAGGAATATTAAAAAAAGCGCGAGCCAAGATTATTGTGTTTGGTCACCTACCTAGTTCTTGGGGCTTGAACTTTTGTCTCTGCCTTCCTCTCCAAGTGATATAAAGGAGTCACAATTATTTGATGACATTAATACTTGGATATTCATACATTTAAATTGTTTTACCTGTATTTAGTTGCTCCCAAACTTTCTTGTAATGAAAGAAGTGTCTTACACACATTATTAGAGGTGACTCTGGTCATCAAGGTTAACCTATGTCCGAGTATTTGCGTTCTCATCTCTGCTTTTAGGTGAAAAGCTAGTGGAATTTTCACTCTTCGTTCATGGTGTTTCATTGTTATGGTATTTGAATGCTTTGATATGTTCCTTTGGATTAGTTAGAGCATGATGATTGGTGGCTATTAATTATACCCATGCGAGACCTTTACCTTAAAAGTTGGTTTTAGGATTGCTATCTGTCTAGGATGCAATTTAAAAGATGGAAGTTGGTCACATCAAAATCATTCCCAGTTTTGATCAGGAACAGGATCATTGGAGATGTAGAATGGGATTCTCACTCCTGGTCCCAAATATCCTACTTTGCCTATTTAATTGGGACTCGTCTCATCGTAAGTCAAATGAAGCCCCAATTCTCATTGTGCATGACCCATTGTACGTCTAAAACAATATCTAAAGGCCAAACCCGCTAAGTCGGCTAACTTTGGGGATGGAAATACAAGGGGACTTAAAATGAGAATGAGGTGTTGCCCTCATCTTGAATTAGATTGCATGGAAGATTTAATGGCTGGTTATGACAAGGCTGAAGATACTTTCCATACAGACTTGAGAGAGTCCATAAGCTTTCAATTGGATTAACCTTTTATTGCTGGAGTTGGAAGTGGTCTCTACATTCATGAGAGGGTGGGGTAAATAGGAGGTCTGCTGTGCCTCCACAAACAGCAATGGAGCACAATGCCCTAACCTTTGTATGGCAGCATCTCTTCTGGCTGGGGACGGAGTTCATTTTTTGCATCATAGCATATAGCTCTTCACCTTGTCTATTTCTTTCATCTTCTTGTCTTCTTCTTCTCACCGCCATCGTCCGGTTTTGCATTCGTTTTGCTCTCTTACGTACTTTTGCCCCAATGCTTCTCTAGATAGCTTTCTTGAGAGTTACAGAAGCTTCCTCAACGGTGTGCTTCTGTTGTGGTGGCTCTTGTGCTTTTGATTTATACATTTGAGCTTCATTTCCCTTTTTTAAAAGATAATATGTAGGTATTAGTACAAAAAAAAAGATTAACATTCTATTTCTTTAGAACTTAATTTTCTGTAGAGTCTTATGATCATTGATCCAAAGCATGTTCCGATTTCAATCATGTGGGATTGGTCTTAACAACATTTAACTTGAGGGTTAAATTTATACGTATTTATACTGCAGGGACTGCCTCCCATACACGAACTGATAGATCTTCAACTGTTGTTTTGTGTAGCTATGATGTGACATCTATGTATGACTATCTGAAAAATGAATGTCCTCGGCATATCTATATGGAAATTGGCTCTAGGCAATCCATCAAGATTCAAGATCTTAGTCTTAGGGCTTGTGCTTGACTATGGTGGAATCCTCTAGAATCTAGTATGGTGGAATCCACTGGAATCTAGGATTGTGGAATCCTCTTCTGTTTCTCACCTTGTGTTTCTTGATTCTTTCACAAGATTGTCCCAGATTTTTACTGATTCTTGTTCTTCTACCTTCGTATGAATCACATACATCTTTCGGGTCTAGTACAGGACATGTTTCATGATATGTCCTTTATGGGGATAATGGTGCTTGTGCCGTTTGCAAGTTTTCAATTGGCTGGGATTCTCTTGATACAGATACCTGTATTCATATTGCACCTTCCTATTATCCCTTTTGATTTCTTTTTTGACTATTTCTTCATGCTAGAATGAAACATTTTCCGTGCTGTTAATCAAATCAGTTCAACTCTAATAATTGTGCTCTAGACAGAATCAAGTCATTGACTTGATTAGATGGTGACAAACGTGTCGCTGTTTTCTCATCAACAGGTTGTGACAGCAATGGTGTAGCAGACTATGCAATATATTAACCAGACACCTGATTTTGAGAAAATGATAGAGCTTATTGGGACACTTTAAGCTATTGCCCTGTGATGGTTAAAATGTGAAATGAAACCCTATTGCAGATTATGTTTATGAGCAATTTTTTTTTTTCCTTCCCCGTGGTTTCTATAGCTAGATTTGTTATGCAGATATATGTCGAAATTGAGAGAGCACGGTTGATTAAGAAGATGGCAAAAGTAAAGGAAGAACAAGGTCTTATAGCAGAAGCTGTTGACTTTATGCCGGAAATTGCAGTAACTAGAAGCTGACTACTGTTGTCACTGATCTTGTAATTGATTTTTCCTTGTCCAACATTTCTATGATGGGTTTAAATTGCAGGTAGAAACTTTTGAAGCAATGGCAGAGACGGAGAAAGTTGCCTTTATCCTTGAATAAGTATAGGTTTTTTGTATTGCTTTAAGCTGTTTATGCACTATTGCTAAGATTGGTTTTCTGATCGATGGATTTTGCAGGTTCTTTGTGCTTAGATCACAGGGATTATGTCCATGCATAGGTCCTTTCCAGGAAGATCAGCCCTTGAGTGTTTGATGTAGATCCTTCCAAGGAGAAGAAAAACCCTAAAGACGGTGAAAATATTGTGGAAGGAGCGCCAGCTGATATATTGTCACTTCTGGAGTTGAATTGGATATACTGAGAACTCATGGTACGATAAATTGGTGTTTTGCTTTTTCTAATGTTGTGTCCATTATCTTTTAACTAAATTGTTTTCACCGATCAAGCGCTACCTGGTATTCAAGTTGGGGTTCAAACCATGAACTTGTATGGCTTTATTTAGTTGGCACATACTCTTCTTCCTTTCTAGCTTTATAGCAAACTCTGACGATCAAGATGTGCTTAATGGATCCAAACATACATCTCAGTTTACCTAGTGTTCATGTTGTTAATGATGTAGGTATTACTCACATAACAACAATTACCTCAAGATATGTTGATGCTATAAGGCCACACGTTGAAGGGAAACCCAGAGCAGTTGATACCGGTGAAGCTCTATTGTTGTTGAGTCTTCACTGAGTGTTTTGAGGCACGGCTGTAGGTTCTAAGGAAAACCTACTGGTACTTGGTTCTATCACCACATGATCCTATGTAGTCAAGCCTTCTTAATGCGACTTTAAGAATCAAAATCTCTCATATATTACCCAATTCAGGTACCATTTTTGAATTGTTATGGGTAATTGGTTGTACGTCTTGCAACATCTCAATAACGTGCCATAGAATTTGGTTGACCATGCCTTTGTTACTTTAACGCAGGTTGCTTCTGAAACAATTGGTCACACTGGAGGCTATCCAATGGACTGCTCTTTGGAGTACTTTTAAAGATGAATTTGAGAATGAGAAAAACATGCTCGAAGGTGCACTTGTTGAGAAGGCAGCAGAAGATCTTTGACAGAGAATTAAATGTGTAATTATAGAACTTTTTCATTTGTGACTCACTCTATTTTCTGCAGAATATTATTGTTGTTTCAAAGTATTACCCAAGGATTATTTTTAAAGAGACTTCCAGAGCTGTGATGCCTTAGTATTTAGATCTGATTATGGGGAACATTGGTTTATGTTTTTTTTTTAATCAATGTCATCTTTATGAATGATTTTCAAGACCCCACATTTAACCCTGATTGTAATCCCTGATTGGGACATGGTTGCTGGACTTGGATACAAATTCTAATATAGTGGAATTGAGAATGTTATCTTTGTAGTTTCGTTCCATAAACATTTCTGACCGACATATATGTGTGCACTTGGCTTGGTCAACTTCTGCTCATAAAATTTTTAGTTGTGTGATTGTATGGTATTGTGAAACCATTTCTTGTCCCATGGAGCCTGAAATTTCGATGCCCTTTGGAAGGGTGGGAGGAGCTGTGCTATATTTGCTAAAATAGTTCGGCAAGTTTTTTCTACTAGTATTAGCGCTCACCATTTCCGGCATATAAAAGTATGTCCCACTGTTGGAGCTTTCTTAATGTGTTTAGAAAACCTTCGTAGCTAAATCACTCAGGGAGAAGAGCTCTCTTCTCGGGTTTCTATTGCTGCTGTTGTAGAGCGTTTTAATCGTTCACATGCCTCAATTGACAAAATCAATGCTATCATCTAATAGAAAGATTCTATAATGATAATTATCCAAGCTTGTATTATATTCTATGGCACGACCTATTAGTTTTATATTACCATTTTAGGAAGTTGAGAAGCATCTCTCCATAATGGTTGTTTCCAAGTCCTAGTGGCAAAAGATAAGCTAGCCGATGTGAGTTCTCTGTCTCCAAATGACAAAGGAGAGTAATGACATGGTGGCAAAAGATAAGCTAGCTGATGTGAGTTCTCTGTCTCCAAATGAGAAAGGAGAGTAATGACATCTTAAACTCGATGGTGACGAATTTGGAAAAGCTCCTTGATCTTGTTGAGAAATGTTGCCAACAATTCCACAAGGAAACCAAGGTTCATAAGGCTGTTTTGAGAGCTTGAAGATGCCCTAGTTGAATGAATGATCTTTCTCCCCTTGAGCCTCCTCTCGTCGAGGAAGAGAAGTTGAAGAATGTTGTTTCCCGTTATGCTCTGAAGTGGAGACTGAAGATATTCCTTATAGAACTCTCGTGCAGCTGGTTTAAATTTGACTGCATATTCTATAGAGGGACGAGATCTAGACCTTGTGTCGTGTAAGGATATACTGAATGCACTTTTTGCATTGGAGTGTGTTTTGATCTTTTGATCTTTCCTCTTTCCTCCTCTTTTAATTGAAGATTTGTGGGCTTTCAAGGTTAGGAACTTGTACCAGTGGAATAGGTATATGCGCAAAATGCGCACTCATTCGGAGTGAAGTGAGTGCCTTGTTAATAAACTTTGTTTCGCATTACAAATTCTGACGGTGCTTGTGTTTTCCTAAAAACCGGGGATAACATTACCTCTCCAAAAGTAAAGGCTAATAAATGCTATTCTTTTATTTCATTTCACATTTGAAATTAGCACTCGGTATCTTGGGAACTTCATTTCAATAAGATAAATGCACTTTTTATCTCCTCATGGGACATTACTTTTCTCCAACTTGATACATCGATAATTATAAGATCACTTTAAAATTATTCTTGAGGTCTTCGTTAACAAGGCTGATTATTTATGAGAAGTAAATAGTTTTTTTCTTTAGAGAATTTAATTTTCAATTTGAAGTGTTTAGAAATATAAGCTTTACTACTTTTAGTTAATGTTACAATGCCATTGTCAATGACTTAATTGGAATGTAGGGAAAATTTGAGGTAATTCATTATTTGAAGGCCTTTTTTTACCAGGGGAAATTCCAAATAAGGATCCAAAGTGGACCAATTTTCCCAAATAAGGATCCGAAATTAACTTTGTGTCAAATAAAGACCTAAAGTGGACTTATTATCTCAATAAGAACCCAAAATGGTTGAATCAATTCCAAATAAGAACCCGAGATTGCTGGTCGGCCAAATATTCGCTGGCTATCAAGCATGTGACATTTCTGACGATTGGAGTTTAGGCAATTTTGTCGAAAAAAATATAAGGAAAATTAACAAATCCTTAAAAAAAAAAAAAAAACTAGGTTTTCTACGGTCTCCCAATTCCTTGTACCCGTCATCTGCAAAGTCAAACACCAAAGTTCTCCCCATTCCTTGTACCCATCTTCCGCAAAGTCGAAGATCCAAATTCTCCGCCGATTGAGGCACGAATTAAAAAACAAGAAGAAAACCATATGCTTCTTTGTTTGTTTGTGGAGACCCAAATTCTCCGCCAATTGAGCAAGGCGAGGAGTGACGAGAATTGAGTCACAACGACAACCGGGCAGTGATTTGGTTGAGGAACAACGAGGAAGAAGAAAGAAAAAACGTAAACATCTAAATGAATAACCTAAACTTAATTAATTTAGAATTTTTCATTTTTTTTCAATCACAAATTTCTAACAAAATTGCCCATATTTTAATCGATGGAAAATATCTGCCGGCGAGTTAAGATCCTCAATAGAGATTAACTTGATCACTTCGGGTTTTTATTTGACACAAAATTCACTTGGTCATTCTTTGAAAGGATGGGTTCATTTCGAATCCTTATTTGACACAAAATTCATTTTGGGTCTTTATTTGAGAGAATAGATTTACTCTGAGTCCTTATTTGGAATTTTCCCTTTTTACCACGTACTTGAAAACCAATTAATATTCTGGAAAAAAAGAAGCTGTTATAAGATATTCAAAACATTTAAGTTGACAAAAATTAGTGTTAGAAAAAGTTTGCGACGTTCATTACTTTAAAGCCCAGCTGATGAAAAAATCAAATTCTTCATTGATCATGAAGAGCAATTATTGAAACCGATCAATTCTCGTGAAAAAAAAAAATTCCACTAAACTCTCTCTTTTTTTGGCATCCCCTCTCTCCGCGGGCCACAACCTTTTGAGGTGGAAAATGTGACCCCAGTGGAGAAACCGCAGCGGTTCTTGAATGTGGAGCGGTTTCCTCACTTGGGGATTAAAAACGTTGCAACACACACAAAGTGCCCGCTAGTGGAAAAGCGCTCGTCCCCACCGGTCTGAGCAGCGGACGGTGGACCTTCACCATCCCGGCCTCCCTCCGTGGACTCGCCCGCACCGTGTTCGTTTTGAGCTTTGAAAATTTGACCATTGCCATCCCCGTTTTTGAACTTCCGACTTGTTTACCGATTGGGTTGCGTGTCCAAAATTTGTTCTCTTTTACATGTACGAAGCGGTAATGTCTTTGGGCAGTGGAGCTCTGGCACTTTAATAGACATACTTTACCTCAAAGCACGTGTCTCCCACAGAAAGAGACGTTGGCTCTTTGCTTCAGCTTCGCTCTCCCCAGATTGTCCTCCCTCTGTGCCCACACTTACATTGGTGCTTTATACCTTAGTCCATGAAAAATAGAATCTCGCGCCATTGATCGAAAAGACGTTCCTGACAGATAGAATCGTAATTAGCTGAAAATGTTCAGGAGTTTTTAAATCACCTGCGGCCGGTGAGCACTTGCTTCGATATCTAAACCCTCTCCGCGCCCCAAACTCCCGCCAGACATCGAGGACGTCTGTGAAATCGGTCATTTCGACAACCGTCCCCATCATCTCCACCCTCCACTTCCCCCTCGCCCGGTGGCCATCCTCTCTGACTTCTTCCTTGAGTTCATCATCCATTAATTCTGTTGGACCTCCCGGAGCAGTAAGTCCGATTTTAGAATCAGGTGGTCGGATTCTCAGTTCTAGATATGAGAAATCAATCCTCCTAATCTAGTTCTTGATTTCTAAGTGAAATTGAATCAAACTGAGAACCAATTATTCTTATAACGAACATATCAGATTTCATTTTCTAATCATTTGATTCGTATTACAATGTTCAAATGTGTTACTCGTAAGATTTTGATACTACAATGACGAAGTGCGGTTAGTCAATCACATACTAAGCCATTGAACTTTTTTATATCCTCTAGTCATTTCAAGTTCTAAAGAAGCTTACGACTATGCTAAAGAGAAAAATACATGTTAGTGGAGAACCTGTTGTCCGAGAATGTCAACATGAAATAAAAAGTTCAACCCAAAATGAAATTAAAAGGAAAATGACATCACTGAATTATTATTCCAATGTGGAGAACCCGTAGGCCGAGAGTAAAGAATAAAATTTATGTGAAATGTAAAAAAATATTATTAATTTAAGGAGAGAGATAAAAGTATGAGTGGGGAGGCGATGACTAGATGATCTTTATGTATAATGTATTACAGAGAAATCTAGTTTGAGAAATTGGTTTCTGGAGATATTTGTTTCGAGGGTTAATTTTCTACGTGAATCTCTTTTGAACATTAAAAAAAATAAAAAAGAAGGTCAAATTGTAGATTGAAAATAACGAACTTCCCTTATTGGAATATCTAAACATTTACTAATACTAAGGTTTCGTTTGTTTAACGGAAAATAATTTTTAGGAAAATATTTTCCAGATTTTCTGACATTTATTTCATGAAAAATAAATTAGTTAAAGAATACGTTTTCCACTATGGGAAAAAAAACACTTTCAAAAGTAGAACAAAATTTCCATAAGTTTTTCTCCTCACTTTCTTTCACCAAACTAATTTTCATTTTCTTCTTACATTTTCTTTTTTATATTTTTAAAAATCGATTCTTTTTTTTTCGTTCTTTCGTTTTCTTCTTCTTCCTTGGATTTGGCTAGTCGCCAACCACAATGGCTGCGGCGATCGGCCACAAGGGAGCTAGAGCCATGTCATAGGCCGGCGAGGCTTGAGCTTGCTTGACATTAGCAAGCTTGAACTCCACTAGATCTGGGCACACCTTGTCAAAGGTTGTCAGAGCCTCGCTGACATTTGGTGAACTTGAGCGAGACTCAAGCCCTGCACAGATGTTCAGATTTGGCGAGGCTAAGCCCATTCCATGGTTGATGATTGACCAATAAAGAAGAAGAAAAAAAGAAAAGGAAAAAGAATAAAAATAATTAAATGAATCAATTTTTTAAAAACTATAATAAAATTTTATTAAAATAAAAATAATAAAATAATTGAAAATCAAGTTTTAAAATAAATAATAAAAATATTTGAAATGGGTTCATGGAGGAAAATATTGTTCATTTTCAGATTTTTAGTCAAATATGAAAAATATGATTATTTTCTTGAAAAATGATTTTTAGAAAATATTTTCCAAAAATGCTATATTTGATGTGGAACAAACGAAGCCTTAAGAGGATGTAAGTATTGCCCATTAGTTTTTTTTTTTTTCAATTTTTTTCTTATTAATAAAATGAGCAAGTCAAGTCAAGCTAGATTTCAAACTTCAATCAAAGCCCTTAGCTGTTCTCTCCATAAAAGCAAGTTGTCTCGGGAACAAAAGTAGAGGAGGTCATATTCATAAGGTTGATTTACAGAGTTGTACATGCGCATGCTTGAAGCTTTAGATCTATGAATTTAATTGTTCCCATGCCCCAGGAGGTTAATCACAAAGTTTTGATTATTTCAGTTGGGGCATATATGGTATGGTATTAACATGTATTCTCAAATATAAACCCAAGATTCCGCCCACTTGGGAGGAGCAAACTATAATGCTTTGTGAAACTGTGAAAAGGAAAAAAGAAGCCAACATAATAATGTCATTTACATAATAAGATGAATTTAATGTTATGCTATAACTCAATTAGTTATTGATTGTGCAAACAAGATCTTCGTAATCATTTGACTTAGCTAAGTAAGGACAAATAAAACCTCCCCTATTTACCATCAATCGATTGTGAGGTATCACAATAATTCGATGTCCATATATAATAGATTCTCTGGTCATTGTTAATATATCACATACCCTAATACGCTCGTAGGCTTGTATCTTTATTCAAATTGGGACGTGGCGTTTCACCCAAGCCTAATCTTTTGTAAAATGTGTGCATCTAATCTTCAATTGACCTTAAGCAGCAACAACAAGATTAACTCTATGAATGAATTTGGTGGTCGTCTTCTGATTTTTCTGATAAAATAAGTTTCTCCCTCAGAATTATATGCTAATACACGTACCGTCATCATTGGTCCTTCATAATATCATAAAAATCGGATCGGTCATTAACCCTGTACATCCATCGTGGAAAGACACAGGAGGCATTATCACAATCTAATAAATTATTAAACTAGTCGGTGAAGAATATGCTTTACCAACCAGGGGCATCGGTTTTGTTTAAAAAAAAAAAAAACCGGGGGCATCGGTATTGCTGATTGGTTTTCTTTTCTATTTTTTAATAATTTGAAAAGGCTAGTGGGGTCAAGAAGTCCATCACGCAATAGGCAGGCTCCACGTAGTACGCAACTTCATGCGGAATTTACGCCTGCGATAATTGACCTTTGCTTTTTATTTTCTAATTGTTTTATTAATAGAAAAAGCAAGTCGTGCTCGCTTCCAAACAAAACGCCTGCGTGGGCTCTAAGCACCCTCCGCAGGATGCTGTGGAAATTAACTCTTGCAATACTTGCCCTCTCCCTGCAGCGTGAATCGCAACGTTCGATCAGTTGAAGAGTCTTGGACCGTGGAGTAGCAAGAACTCAGCATCATTCAAGCACGCACGGTAAGGTTGGGGACGGGTAATTCAACGCCGAAGGTTGAGAATCGGGGGAGATCGCAGCAGTGGGTGGATTGTTGTTGTTTGAGCACTCTTCGGGTAATCTTCGGCTCCTTTGTCCTCTCCTCTTCTCACTTTCCTGCTTTGATTGCTCTGTTTTCCTCTGACGTGTTCTGAATTGAGTTCTTTCTTTCTTTTTTCTTTATTTTTTTGCAATTTCCAGATCTGGGATTCCATTTCTTTCTTCTTTTGAGACTCTGCTCTATCAATTCCTTTTACTGGCTTTGTATTAGAATCAATCCTCTCGAGATGAAAAGGAAAGAACCCACTCCTTCAGAAGATCCAATCTACGAGGCGTCTTCCTCATTCACCTCTCCACATGTAGATGAGTACGAAGGCGGAACCGAAACGCCGAAAGAAAATGAGTGCCAAGTGTTCTTGAGTTTTAGAGGAAAAGATACTGGCAAAGGCTTCACTGATTATCTCTATACTAGCCTTGTTGATGCAGGAGTTCGTGTGTTCAGAGACGACAATGAGCTTCGTGTTGGTACAGAGATTGGTTCGGAGCTTCTCTGCACCATTATGCAGTCTAAGATCTCGATCCCTATTATCTCCAAGAACTATGCTTTCAGTAAATGGTGCCTTCGTGAGCTGGCTCAAGTGTTGAAGTGCAAGAGAAGCAAGGGGCAAATAGTGTTGCCCATATTTTACAAAGTGGAACCTTCGCAGTTGCGACATCTTACAGGGAGATGGCGAGATGCTATCAATGCACATAATGAGAATTCGGATGAAATGGTTGTGAAGGAATGGGAAGAAGCGCTCAAAGAAGTCGGTTCCATGCTAGGATGGGAACCGGAGAAAATTGACAATGGGTATATCATTCTCCACCAAAAAACTGTTTACTTTCTCTAACTAGATCTTACCTGAAAAAGAATATGCATATTGCTATCATATATTGAAACTTATACTGTTATCTGGCAGGCATGAAGGAGCATTGGTTAAAATTGTTGTCAGAAAAGTTATGAGTGAGTTAAAAGGACTTTTTCTCTTAAATGTTCCTGCACAGTTGGTGGGAATTGATGATCATGTGGAACGGATTATGGGCAACATAGATGGTGAATTCACTAATACTACTGTTATTGGAATTTATGGAATGGGCGGTATCGGTAAAACAACTCTTGCAAAGGTATTATACAACAAACTCTCTGGTCATTTTGAGTACCGTAGCTTCGTTGCAGATATTCGAGAAACATCTCGGAGAAAGGGTATTGAATGCATACAAAAGCAGCTTATTTCTGATATTCTTAGAAGTCAAGATGAAGTGTCTAATGTCGACGAAGGAATTGGTGTCATTGAATCTCAATTTACAAGTAAGAAAATCCTCGTTCTCCTTGATGATGTGGATGATAATACTCACTTGAATGCTTTGATTGGAGACGGTAGATGGTTCAAAGCAAGAAGTATAATCATCATCACAACTAGTGACAAGAGAATTCTTGATGAGGCTAGGACAATCCATATGTATCAACTCAACGAGTTGCCCTTGGATCAATCGTTGATGTTATTTAGTAGACATGCATTTGGAGAGGATTCTCCTCCAAGTGATTATGAGTTAATCTCTCGTGATATTGTATCTACTACTGGGGGGCTTCCTTTAGCTCTTGTAGTTATTGGTTCACTCGTGTGTGGAAAGACAAAAGAAGTATGGAAAGAAACCTTAGATAAATTAAAGAATGTGCCCCATAGAAAAGTGCAAGAGAAGTTGCGGATAAGTTATGATGCATTAGATTATGACGAGCAACAAATATTTTTGGATATTGCATGTTTTTTTATTGGATCATCTAAAAAAACTCCAACTTATATGTGGGATTCTTGTGGCTTCTTCCCAAGGAAGGGGATTGATATATTGAGCCAAATGTCTCTAATTAAAGTTGACAAAGATGGCAATCTAATGATGCATGATCAATTAAGAGATCTTGGAAGGGAAATTGTCCGTTTAGAAAATCAAAAGAAGCCTCAAAAGCGAAGCAGATTATGGATTCAAGAAGCCGTAGATGTGCTTGACAGCAACAAGGTAAGAATTTTCTCTACTTGTCTTAGTCAGTGAATGTGAGTTCATCTTCTCTTTCTTGTTTGAGATTAAAATTATTGCCGGTCTTGAGTCCACAGAACTCGCCATTCCTACTAGCGACAGAGCTCTTTCAGTTCATTGCTGTTCTTGCCTGATTGTAGGACATAATTGAAGAGCAATTTCTTGTTTATTGATGATTGATATATATCTTTACCTGATAATATTGTGACGAGGATACTCCTTTGCTAACTTCAACGCAACAACAAATTACAAAAAATAATGTTTGACAGAGCACTTTCACCTGACATCTATAAATTATTGGGGGCCATGCTTTTCCCACTAATTTGTTTGATGCAAATGTTTGATTTTGCATCCTTCTTCTGATTTCTTGTGAGGTCTTCTCATTATTTATTCTTTTCTAATATCGACTTCTTATGGGTTATTTGATATGATAAATGAGATCTCCATTCATTTGTGATGATTGGCTATCCTGGTTCCTATATTTTTGAAGTTGGGTTAAGTACGAATTTTGTCCCCTAAGCATTACGTTTTGTGTGATTTAGTCTCCTATCCTTTGTCGTCAATTGTTAGTTAATGGTTAACACTGTCAAGTCGCTGATGTGGCTTTCATATTTATTTATGATATAAGTGTAACCGTGTAACAGAACCCTCTATACATAATTGATTTTTGTTCTACAGACTTTTCATTATAGAGGATAATTTACTCTACGAATGCTAATGCTTCAAAAATGAAGTGTCTGATCCAGGCATATGACTTCCAAGAGAGGTATCTACTCATCAAATTATTAAGAACGGAGTATGTTTTTAATGACATTGTTCGAAATGTCTTTTCATGCAATAATAAAGTAGATAACACTAATTGATGGTCTACTTCTATCTCGAATTTGAGAAAGAAGAGAATCCTAAGTAGCATAACAAATTAACAGTATCAAAAGTCAATGGAGTCTTAAGTTATCATTAAAAATGTGGAAAGTGATGCATATTTAAATGCACTATTTTGAGTAGAGGTGTTCGTTAATGAAAATATAAATAAGAGCTTTATCTGTCTACGTTATTTAAAACAAACGTACTATTTTGATAAAGTAAATGACATTAACAATAAATTATTTTTAAGATCCTATTTTTGGGATTAGAAAAATAAAGTATGTTCAGGAATAAAGACCACCAAACTAATTGACTTCATTTCAAAAGAGTAATTAAAATTTATCAAATATATTCATAATCACGAAATTGTATAGAAAAATAGTTATTAGATATTTATCTATAGATGATATATCTGAAAATTCATTCTCAGGTTACGATTTTGGTAATTTTTGTATACAAGGATTTTTAATGTTGAGATAATAGACTTATTTACAACATCATAGTATACATTTACAAGAATATACATTTGCAATGATATGTTTACCACTATATTTTATAATCAATTGGGGAACCATGTATTTTCAACAAAATATGTAGTAAGAAACACATCTGGATTCACATAAAGAAAATTAAACAGAGACCATGAAACTTGTTAGAGTAAGGATTTTGCAAGAAAAAACAGAAAGGGAAAATGAGGGAAAGATTTGAAATTGATGGAGGGGAAACATACTTGTGCTTAAGCAATCTGTGGAACTTGACGGTGGTTCATCTTCTTCATCGGTGAAGTTGCCATGCTTGAGGTCAGGGCCTGGCTACTTTATCCACTGCACGACCCTCGCAGTACGCCGACGTGAGGGCTTACCGACCCTCTCACAGTGGTGGCAATACCATTGTGCAATTTGAGGATTGGCAACCCTTGATGGCGAAGGCGACCGCTCCTTTCTTCAAACACCCCACCTTGCATGTTGCTCTTTCGGTTTTTCGCTTGTTCGCGCTCTTCACATGACCGCGTCTGTGAAATCATCTTCAGAGGAGATATCAATGACGATTTGTGTTCTTGACCTCTCTATTGTTTATGCTTCTTGATTGATTGTTGGTGAGCAGAATGCTTTCACGGGTCTGATTTTAAAGCAGCTAGCTGGTTGTAGAAACCTAATTTCTTTTGTTGCAGTAATTTCCGAAGGTTTCGCATGGTTTTTATGGCGACTTCGTCTTGGTTATGGAAATTTTGAGCCTTTTCTTTATGCGGCTCCCATTGGTTACCATGACAGTGTCCTGTTGCCTCAATTTTTTTTATCTTAAAAGACACGTTAACATATTTGTTAGACAAATTAGATAGAGCTAACAAAGGTACTTGATTGCATAAATTAAACAAAATTTAAGAGTTGATTGCATATTTTCAAAGTTTTAGTACTTGATTATACTTTCACGATTAATTTTAAGACTTTTTAGTGTACTTATTATTTTAACTTTTGTTGTCATGTAAATAAATATGGTTTGAAACTGCGTGATGATTAGTTTTTATTAGTAACACAACTAAAAGCAATTATAACATATGAATGATTTGTACAAGTATCAAACAAGCATTTGCAAATGTCATGAGTATCTTTAACTGAAAAACACTGAATATAAACATTAAATGCAAAATATAATGAAGTAACAAGATTATGGAAAAATACGTTGCCGATGCTTTTCGGCGAGTTGCTCAAAGGAAAATGTATTAAACTAAACAGTACATTGCTGGGAAAGTGTTAAAAAAGTCATAAACCTTTGCATTTGTGTCAATTAGTTCTAAATATTTTTTTTTTGTGCCAATTAAGTCCTAAACATTTTTACGTTGTGCCGGTTCAGTCATTTCCAGTCAATTTTAGCCGAATTTTGCTGACTACGCCTAATGGCCGATGTGGCCTGATCGACGCCGACTAGAAACTTCTAATAATATTTTAATATTTTTTTTTTTTTTTCTTTTTTTTCTTTTTTTCTTCTCCTCTTTCTTCCTTCAAGGCGATCGTCGGAGCTTGGCGCGGCCGCAGGCGACGGTGGCGAGGTCGACCTCGACCTCGCTAGTGGCCACAAGGGCAGCCTCGCACAAGCCGGCGAGCCTCGCCCACCTTGCGCGAGGCCGCCCTTGAGGCCTAGGCGGCGAGGCTCGCTCTTGTTAGATCTAGCGAGGGTCAAGCCTCGTCCATGACCGGCGCGAGGTGGACCCTCGCTAGATCCGGCGAGGGTGAGCCTCGCCGCCCGCCGCATGGCTGCCCTCGCGGCCACCGGGCGAGGTGGCCGGTGAGGTTGACCTCGACCTCGTCGGCCGTCACCTTTGGCTGGTCACCGAGCTCCCGGCGACCGGCTGGAGGAAGAAGGAGGAAAAGGAAAAAAAAGAAAAAAAAAAAGAAAAAAGAAGAATAAAAAAAAAAAAAAAATTCAAAAATATTAAAATATTATTAAAAGTTGTCCACGTCAAAGCACCGATCATATCACGTCAGTCGGTCGGCGTTCAGAAAAATCCGGCCAAAATTGGCCGGAAAGGACTAAATTGGCACAATGTAAAAAGGTTTAGGACTTAATTAGCACAAAAAAATGTTTATGACTAAATTGACACAAATGCAAAAATTTAGAACTTCTTTAACACTTTTCCCGTACATTGCTTAGAATTGGAAAAAGGGTATTTATGAATTTATTGACAAAAAATACACGAGAAACTCTTCAAAGAAAAATAAGTAGTGTCTCATCCGAAAGATTAAGAAATTGAAGGAAAATTTGAAACCACCAAACAAATCTGCATTGCGACTCATCGAGTTCCTAGAATATTTGGTTACAAAATGTAAAAGACTTGAGTTTTCAAGTATCCAATTTAATGAATTTTTCCATCCGATCATAAAAAAGATCTCATTAATCTATGGGCAAATTAAAAAATAAAATAAAATCTATGGGCAAATTGATGAAAAATTTAGAAGACTGCTATTTCACTGTAACAAAATCACGTGACAATGAAAAGGTGAACCAAACCTCTGTTGTAATAAGAGGAGTAAAAATCATCTCTATAACCTTTGATATATGATTGGTTTTTCTTCCATTTACGTTGAAAACTCTATTGGAGCAAGACACAACAAAAAATGACTGCAACACACGTGTGTACTTTCTGGGATGACATTCTTGCAAACAAGATATATTGGAAATAGAAGGGGGATTCTAAAATTGGGATTCTTCAATTTTGATACATATTTTGATGGCCAGTTTGATGGACGTGTTGGATTGTAAGTCACGTGGTTTCACATATAAACGATATGAGTTGGTGTCATGTTGTTTGACATTTAAGGGCATGAATGCTGCTAGATATATTTGAAATACTATGTGCATGAAGAAAGGCCTTCTTTTGTAATTTCAGTAAAAAAAAGTTTTTGGAAATTCAAGGGACGCAAATTGTGAAGGGCAAATTGGAAGAAGAAAAGTTTGGGAACAACCTATTGAGCTTCATGTTTTTACATGGATTAGACATATAATATGCAAACACGACTTGTCAATTCACGAAGTTGAATTTAAGAAGCCTACACCATAATAGTATGATGACAAATTGAAATCATTACTTCTTATACACAGTTGGTCTCATCTCATCATTCAAAATTTATGGTTCACATTGTTCCCTAATGACAGGGCACTAATAAGATTGAGGCCCTTCGTCTGGACAAATATGGCTTGGGAAGAAGGTACACAGGTGAACAATTCAAAAAAATGACCAACCTGAGGTTCCTTCAAGTGAGGGGGGCAAATTTTACTGGAGATTTTCAGAACTTGCTTCCTCAGTTAAGATGGCTTCAGTGGGAGTATTGTCCCTCTGGTTTTGCAATGGACAACTTTCTTCCGAAAAACTTAGTCGTGCTTGAACTATCATGGAGTGAGATTTCAGAGGACTGGGGAGGATGGGGTCTACTCAAGGTAAGACATAGAAGGCATTGTGAATAATCAAGTGTTATCGAAGGTCCAATTGCACCAAGTTATCCATTCTTTCTTTCAAAAAGGTTTAATATCCTTCCTCAAATTAAGGATTTTTGCCTAAATATAAGGGGAATCTGTAGGCACCTAAGTATACCATAAGCTTCTGCCCTTAATATCTTAAATTGGTATTATCTTAACAACCACTCAAGCTCAACATTAGACATACTGAAATTAAAGTTTACCATATTTAATTAAAATCTATTCAATAGATAATTACAATATTTGTGCCTATCTTGATTTTTCTTAATCCAAATGGGTTGTTGCTTCGAAGTGAATTTCTCCCCATTTAAAAGTATGTCTTTTTAGCGATTCTTTTTATCTTTCTATATTGATCTTCTTTCATGAAAAATGAACAGTTACAACTATTTTGGTATTGTTTGGTTACGTTCATACAAAAGCTCTAGCTGCTTTTTTCATGAAGTATCATATGAATGGTCATAAATAAAATCAACAGTTTAGAAACAAAAGTTAACGCTGCTACTTCAAAGTAAGTGCATTGCTTTATAATATTAAACTTCATTTTGTGAGGGTGAATTCTATGTTATTTTGTGAGTGTTAACTGGTAAAAATGTATTTTAGCCAAATTGGAAGGCAAAATAATAATATATAGTTAGCATTTGTATATACCTAACATTCTTTTGGCAATAGATATGCTTAAAAAGCATATATATGTTCGGGACGTAGCCGAACACTATCACTTGAACAACGTCTAAATAAACCAACCGTGAAGTAGTGCAGCATCATAGCAATGATAGCATGGGGACTGAGCAATAAAACATTTAACTTATTTTTTTCAAAAGAGTATAAATAGAAGAAGTAGCGGAGCATGGGTATTTTTGAGGAATTTTTAAAAATCTAAAAAGCACAAGGAGCTATGGAAAATTGCATGTTGAAGTGGTCTAATCTCACTCAAATGTCCTTTCTTTCTTTCAGATGGCAACCTCGCTCAAAGTTCTCAATCTCTCACATTGTCTATCTTTAAGAAGAACTCCTGACTTATCTGCTTTCAAAAGCTTGGAGATTTTGATTCTTGCATATTGTTGGAATTTGGAAAAGATTCATCCTTCCATCGGGGACATCAATACCCTAGTCTCCTTGAATGTCACAAGATGTAGCAGACTAGAGGAGTTGCCGGCGGGAATAGGTAGAATGGAAGAATTGAGGGAACTTATCATAGATGAAATTGCTATACAAGAGATTCCTATTTCGAGAGGTTGTTTGATGAAGTTGGAAACTCTACGAGCCTCATATTGTGAACTTGCTCAACTTCCAGAAACCATGGGATCCCTTGTGTCGTTAACTCAGTTGGATCTATCTCATTCACGGATTGGAGAATTACCTGAATCTATGGAATTCCTTGTGTCGTTAACTCTACTAGACCTATCTTATTTGGGGATTGAAGAATTACCTGAATCCATGGGCTCCCTTAAGTCGTTGTGTCAGCTGAACCTATCTCATTCTGGATTAAAGAATTACCCGAATCCATGGGCTCACTTGTGTCGTTAACTCAACTAGACCTATCTCATTCGCGAATTGAAGAGTTACCTAAATCCATGGGCTCTCTTGTGTCGTTAACTTTGTTGGATCTATCTTATTCACAGATGGAAGAATTACCTAAATCCATGGGCTTGCTTAGGTCGTTAACTCAATTGGATTTATCTTATTCGGGGATTGAAGAATTACCGAATCCATGGGCTCACTTGTGTCGTTAACGCAATTGGGCCTGTCTCATTTGGGGATTGAAGAATTACCTGAATCTATTGGTTTTCTAAAGGAGCTTAAGACTCTTGATGCCTCCAATTGTGAATCATTAGCCCGCATATCCAGCTCCATAGGCAATCTAGCATCTTTGCGGTGCTTGTTATTACGTGAATGTTGCTCATTGGGAGAGATTCCCGACTCAATAGGTAAGTTGGCATCATTGATTAAGCTGGATTTAAAATCTACATTGATTGTGGAATTACCTGAAAGCATTGGTTCTTTGAAGGAGCTCAAGATTCTTGATGCCTCTTATTGCACATTGTTAGATCGCATACCCAGCTCCATAGGCCATCTAGCATCTTTGTCTCTCCTTGACCTAAGGTTTTGTCGAAATCTTGTTGAACTTCCAAACTCCATAGGCTCTTTGGTGTCTCTAGTTGCTATTACGGGAGGTTGCTATTACGGGAATGCCGCTTGTTAAGAGAGATCCCAAGCTCAATTGGAAAGTTGGTATCATTGACCGAGCTAGATTTAAAACATACAGCCATTGTGGAATTACCTGAAAGCATTGGTTCTCTGAAGAAGCTCGAGACTCTTGATGCCTCTTATTGTGCATCGTTAGCTTGCATACCCAACTCCATAGGCCATCTAGCATTTTTGTCTCTCCTTGACCTAAGGTTTTGTCGAAATCTTGTTGAACTTCCAGACTCTATAGGCTCTCTCATGAAAAACCATAGAGATTTGTTAAAATTAGAGTGAAGATAATAGCCAAGATGAATCTCTTTCAGGCCATTGTGTTGCATCTTCGACATAGAAGATTGGTTGCAAAATGCGCAACGCTTGTTATTACAATACCTAGGAAGTAATGAATGTAGCCGAGATCTTTCATTTGGAAGTGAAGACTAAGTGAATGCTGCTCGGTTTCTTGAGAAAGATCCCAGACTCATCTCGGTCCTGTTCTTGGATCAGTATGATTATTATGGAGGAAAGATGATATCATTAATGATATTGACTTTCCCTTCGATTGATAGGAAACATTTTGCTTTGCTGTATCGATTTTGAAGATTCAATTTGACTCCTTCAATCCACTTGTCTATACAAAGGAGTATATTGACCATATTCATTGATGATGCGATATATATACGCTGGATGTAAAACGTACATGCAATTGTGAGCTCGAACTCCTTTGCTATTGATTTTGTGTCTAGAAGAGACTGCCATACTCAAAGGATGTTTCTAATCCAATGATTAGCTTGCATAGCCCCACTAATCCATGATGATATCAACTGCTCAATCAATATAATCAGGAATCACACCCTTCATCATCGTTGTTCAACATTCATGGAGGATATAACATCACCATTAACAAAACCAAAGAGGTCTGACTCTTTAGAAATCTTTGAATTTGAGCTTGCCATAACAGAAAATTGTCTTCGGCGAGCTTGATTGTAACAAAGTTCGAGATGTTTACGTGAATTGGAAAAGGATATTTTGGTGATCTTATTCTTGCTTCAAACTTTCAGATCAAACTTGATACCATGAGAATGATGTGAAGAACTTCAAACAAGATCAGAAGAACAGTTCTGAAGACAATTTGTATTTCGAATGATGATCTCTGTATCTTCGTACAATTGAAAGACAGAATATGAATCTACTTCTCTTGTTCTATCTTCTAAGATCAAATGTACTTAACTTGCTTCAGTATTTCGGATTTGAGCTGTTCTTTAACCTCGAAACTTTCTTTCCTTTGATATCCAGATCCTTTCTGCACGATGACCTTGATACCTCGATTCTTCCAACTCTTGCGACTTCTCTTTTTGCTCTGTTTCTAGCTATCTTTCTCTGATTTCTTATGTGTATTTATACTCAGATATGTAACAGAACTTAGTTACAAAGGAAAACAGAATACAAACTGTTTTAACAGAAAGAATCTATTTGACTCAGTTTAAGACTTCTTAAGACTTTGGCAATCGGTCATTAATCCTCGAGCATCTTCGTTCATTACAGCTTATTAATTGCTGCTCATTGAAAAAGATCCCAGACTCGATTAGAAAGATAAAAGCATTGGAAATCTACAAAATTTGAGGATCTCAAAGGATCGTGGAACTCACATAATGAAATTGCTTGATGCCACTGAAATTACAAAGAATTAGTTGAAATTCATGGTCTTTAGGGAATTTCGCACTGCAAATTGCAAGAATCTAGTTGAAGTTTGAGGTCCCGGTTAGAATCTTTGGAAATTTTGTTCTCCCTGGATGCAAGTTCATTGAAACCAGACCTTACAAGTTCAAAACGTCCAAAGGTCGACATGCAAGCTGGAATCTAGTCAAAACTTTATGCCTTGATAGGTTGGGTTTATCGGTAAGATTGGATATCTTGAGGTGCACAACTATCGAAATACTACCCGGCCTTTCTAGTGTAAAGAATTCGAGGGCATTTCATGCTGCAAACTGCAAGAGTCCGTGGCCTTGACGGGCTAGAATTATTGGTACTATTGGATCTGGGGCTCCACTACCCTAGGAAGATTACCAGGATCTATCATGCTTGAAAACCCTATGCAGTACATCAAGTCAAAGCATAGAGAAATACTAATCCTGCAAAAGTTTGTGTATTCAAATATGCAGAGTCATTAGCAAAATTTTGAAATGTATTGAAATTCGAAGATTTAAGGAATCTGAGTGACAGATTGTTGCGACCTTCCAGACATCCCAGGGCTCGAAGGATAGATACCTATGAAGTACAGAAATTTCATGATGCTCGTCAATTGAGACTATCAGACTTTTCGGGGTGTAAGAACTTGCAATATTTGGTCGAACAAGATTGTGAAAAACTAACTGAGCCTTGTGGGCTTGGCGACTTGGAGCTTCTACAAACTTTAGACATTTCCTGATACAAGGTGCTAAAAGTAAATACCTGAATTGTCCGGAGCTTTCCTCATGCAGAATTATGAGCGGTTGTTACATCAGGGTGTTCGTGAGATCACATTCTGGTGATAGTTTGATATTAAGACAATCCATGTCGGTTAACACGGCGAAATATTAGTCTTGATAATGGCAGGAATAAAGCAGGCATTCCCAGCAAATCATCTGTGAGTGATTCTTCTTCGTACATTGCTGAGTGATTCATGTTTCTTAGTTGGAATTGAATTCTTCATCTTGATCACGGTAGGAATATAACTGGCAGCTCTTGTTGGAGGAATAGATAATCAGACTGCCTTTTGAGAAAATAATCTGTCATTTGTCATCCACTATGATTCTTCATCTTCGACATGATATTGAGATGATCCATGTCCGCTGACAGGGCAAAATCTTATTCTTGATAATGGCAGGAATGAAGCAGGCATTCCCAGCAAATCATCTGTGAGTGATTCTTCTTCATACATTACCGAGTGATTCATGATTCTTAGTTGGAATCAAATTCTTCATCTTGATCATGGTAGGAATGTAATTGGCAGCTCTTGTTGGAGGACTAGATCATAAGAGTGCCTTTTGAGAAAATAATCTGTCATTTGTCATCCACTATGATTCTTCATCTTGACATGTTATTGAGAACCAGACTATTAGATTGATGATTTTTTGTGAGTTCTGTATTTGAAGGTCATCGTGCTTGCTAGCATGTCATGTCTAACTTGTTCGTTTGATGACAAGTTATACTTTTAATCTTCTGATTGATTTTTCTTAATGCCAGACATAGTGGTTTATCCGTAATGTAGATACGGTGGAAATTACAAGACGTTGAAAGAACGAGCAACTATTTAAGAAAATCCCTTTGACCATACTCATCTCAGTTTCTTAAGGTGGACGATTGAAATGCACAAAATAGTAATGACGTGAATTTGCTTGCTTTTCCTGATTGCTGGAAATGGTTTTTTATCGTTCTGCAATATTTCAGCCGTAGTTCTCTCTTTTTTGTCTGTTTCCATGTGACTTCTGGAGGCAAAGTACAAAGACACAGGCAAGGGAGAGATATCACACCGCTGGATTAGTGGCGCTCTCGATCCCCAGAATTCATCAGAGCTCTTTCAAGCTAATTTCATGGGCTGTGAATTTGATATGCTGCAAGTTTGCTAGAGTGAGTTCATATTATCAGTGTCATTTTGAATTCTTGATCAACTGTTTATGTGTTGAGTTTGATCATAACAAGGTCACACCCTTTATCCTGTCACCACATGATTTACTCTTCCATTCATTAGTCATTTTAATGCTGGGATTTTTTCACTATGCCAACGAGGATTTTGTTATAGGGATCGCTTTTGTCTCCTGCTGCTTTCTAACTTGTTAATGATCTTGGTCATCATGGTATATGAACTGCAAATAGACGGGGATTTTAGAATTTCAGAGGAGAACTATATATGTATTCCGAAGAAACTTATGAGCTATTACAACTTCATTCACTTTGTGATGAGTAGCAATATCTCACAATCTATATCAATAGTCCATCTATATATCTACTAGAAGTAATGAGCCTCATGTATTATGAACTGACATAATAAGCTAAGATTGTGACAACAGACATAAACAGGACAAGCAGTGTGACACCCAGAGATGAAGCATCACTTCCAGGTGGCGGTGGAGGTAGCGATGGTGGTCCCACTGGACTGAAGATCAGGCTGGTGGAAGTTTCACTGACAGTGGCCACTAATTTTTGGCCCTTAGAGCAATGGTCACCATTAGCAAAGGTGTAGACAAAGCAATACCCGCCGGCATTGTTGAGGGAAAAGGTGGCTGGTCATTGATTAGGGTGATGGCCGGATAAACGGTGTTGCAGTTATTGTCACCTTTGGACACGTTTTCGATGTTGTGTGACCTTGGGTTGAAGCTGAACAGTGCAAAAATAATGGAAGATCATCCGCATTATAGAGTGAAGCTCACGATTGATGTTTTTGCCACTGAACTCAAAAGATTGATTGCACATATAAGTAATGGAGAATGGACTTGTCGGAGCGAAGTACTTGAAAATAATAATTAGTATTTCATTCCTATTCTAAGAAGGTCAAACCGTAGAAGAGTGTTTCAAGTTAATTTCAACTAATGGTCATGACTCGTGGATGATGTTGATTGTCTAGCCAGAAAAAGTAATGATTTCCTAGCTAATTTTACCCCCAAATATCAGGGAAAAATATAAAGACTACCTTCAACAATGGGTCGGAGAAAATATGCCGTACATGTTAATTTTCATCTATTTGAAAGGCATGGCAGTGGAGATCAATTTACGTGATATTATGTGAATTTGACAAAAAAGAAGGCGAGGAATAACCGATTTCTCGGAACAAAGTGCTCACCTAAGACATCGCCGACCCTGAAGGTGTTTTGCCTAGCCCAGTCGGAGTACTTAGTGGTTCTAGAAGGGATCACACGTCCTGCAGAATCTCCTATTGTTCCATTGTATGACTTGTTGCCTCTGCACTCAATAAAAATGTTGCTTAGCACCGACAGCTAAAACTATGATTATGTATTAGCCAAAGTAGCATGACTATCACAATGAGTGGAGGATTAGGTCATAATTTGATATCCAATGGCAAATTTCTATTCCATTCAGCCTCTTTTCCAATTGCTGCTAAAGCAATGAATTCGTATTTCATCATTGAGTGGGTTTTGCAATTTTGTTTCTTGCTTGCCCTAGATACATCACATCCACCTAATGTGAAAATCTATCTAGAAGTGGAAGGTTTCTCACCTACACTTGTAATCCAACTCGTATTGGTATGTCCTTCTAATATGACTCGATAATTATTATAGAATAGTCCCAAATTTTTAGTTATCTTATATAACAAAAAATTATTGTAATAGTTTTCTAATGTTCTACACTTAGATTACTAGCATATATACTCAACTTACACATGAAAAAAAGCAACATCAAGTCTAGTGCAATGCATTGCATATATTAAAGACACTATAGCACTTATATATTTAAATTGTGCTACTACTTTACCAGTATTATAATTTAACTTAATACATGAATCAAATAGAGTCCTCATTTCCTTGAAACAAGAGGTTGAAATTAATTTAACCTTTTTTTCAATGTAATCACTTTAACTTAATAAATAACTCCTACTATATTTTTTGACTTTAATACCCATATAATATCCACTTCACCCAAATCTTTCATTTTGAAAATGGAAGTTAAATACTTCTAATCTCAATGACTCTAGTTATATTGGTTCCAAAAATATGCATATTATCAACGTATAACGCACTCAAATACCAGTCTTTGTGTATTTAAAATATATACACTTATCCAGACTATCGTGTTTGATTTTTAGCTTTGGTCATTTCTCTTTTCTTGGTATACTGTTCACTCTTGCTCTCTACTAGGCGACAATACTGTTCCTGCGAGATCTTGCGTGACTAATTCCGGAGCCATTGACCGTCGGTTGAAGCTACTTTTTGGGGGGTAGAGGCACCTCGTCCCCCTCTTTAAAACCCCTATAGTGGTCCTTGGTACGTTCCTCTCTCGAGCCTACAATGGTAGATTTCGGTTAGGGTTTCCTTTGGTCTGCTTTGTTGTATCGTGCTTTGCTAGTTGTGATGGAGTCTGAGTTGTATCGGGCCCATGCTGAGGACGGAGAGACTAGCAATCATAGCCTCTTCCCTCCTTTACACAGAAAATTGTCTCTGGTTGGTTCATCGATGGGTGAACATGGACACAGAACTTCGGCCCCTTTTGGCTCGATGGGTGATGGTTTTATTATTATTGTGATGGGCCTAAGTTGGCCCATTCGCTCATGTTGGGCCTAAAAGCCTGGCCCTCAAGATAAGGGCCCATGGATGAAGGGTTGAGATATGAAGGGGTATTACATTGAGGGGATGTGTCTTTTGGAGAAGACATATTTAAGGGGAGAAAAGAAAAAGAAAACGTACCTTTTGGACGTACGTACGCTTTTCTTTTTCCCCTCTCCCAAAACTAACGTAAGTTTTCTCCCCTTTGAACCAATGGTACGCTCCATGGTAGACCGGGATCAGATTCTTCCTCGAACGACAACGTTGGTGTTTAATGTGGCTAACAAGGTATGCTCGATTTCGTGATGTGCTTTAGGATCGGTGATACATGTTCTTCTTGGGTTCGTCTTCCGCATTCGTTTTAGGGGTTCGATTTAGTGTCGAATCCGTTTTTCGGGAATCGGATATTCTCAACATTGATATCAGAGCCCGAGTTCATATTTTCCCCCTTTCATGTTTATAAATGATTTTTGATTGAATTTTCGTGAAAAATCGCCGACACCGATAAGGGCGGAAAAATCCCAACACCTGATTCTGTTCGCCCCGTTTTTTGGTTTTCTGTAAGTCGAAATTTTTTTCTAAAAACGTAGGATCGAAGCCCTCATTGAAACGAGAAAAATGAGTGGCAGATCGCCGCTGGACGCGCTGCCACGCGTGGCCGGAACGAATGGGGTCATTGACGTGTGCAACACACGCGCCAATTCGGTCCCCCGCAGGCGCGTGCGACGCACACGCCGTTTTAGCTGAAGGCGCATGTGACGCACGTTGACTTCGACCGTTGACTCGTTGACTGTTGACTTTGACCGTTGACCGTTGACAAAAAAAAAAGGAGGAAAATAATGTGTTTCTTTTTCCAATTAAGTCTATGTGGATTATATGTGATCCCTTATTTATTCTGCATTTGTTGCAGGAACAATGCCTCCCCTTAGGTTGCGCACACCTGTTCGTGCAATTACCGATGAACAAAAGGAAAGGCTTTCTAAGTTGATAGCTGAGCTGATTGATCATTGGTGGGAGAGTGGTGACTTAATTGATCACGTTATTGAAGTCAATGAGAAAATTCAAAAGGTCATATGGAATGGTCGTCCCATGCCACAGTCTGAGATGGTGTGATTTTTCATGAACACTCTTCCACAAGAATGGCAAGGAGTGTTGAATCGCATATGAGATGTCAACAGAGCCGCTTCATATAGGAAAATTGTGATGGATTTTATAAATGATTATTATTGGATTGTTACACGGAAAAGATCAAGAAATTGAACAAAAAATGATCTTTCTCAGTTCGTGTATTGACTTGGTGTTAGATGTATTGGCTGGTCTTTGCTTAGTGTGCTTTGTGGACATTTCATGTAATGCTTTTCTACTTAGTTATTGTTGGTGTGGCAACTAATATGTGCCGCGACCAATTTTTCGCGGGTTTGAACCACCTAGGGTTTGGCTAATGGATTGTTAAGTCTAGACTTAACTCGGGCTCTCCCAAACCCATACCAATTCGCGACTTAGGTTTGAATTCTTAACATGCGATTGATTTTTAAATTAGGAGTCGCCACTAATCTATTTTTGGTGGGTCGATTAGAAACCCTAGTAAAGTAACGGGAGATTTACTTTACTCCTACGAACCAGAGACTAAGGGTATGGGGACTTGGTTATGTTAGATTTCTCTAACGCCCTTTCGGTACCTTTCTTTTTATTTTGAAAAATGTTTGGCAATCAATTTGGATTGATTTTAAATCTATTTCCCTAACATGTGAGGTGTTCATGCAGGTGCCAAACCACCAATTTAACACCCAAGAAAGCAATTAAATGATGCAGAACTTACCTCAAAGCAACAAAAGCATCTGCAGTGTTAGATCATAATTCACATCAGCAGTCTTAGATATGATTTCTAATTAACACGCCATCAAGCAATTTTTTGTTTTCACTTTATTTAATGAGAATCATGCGATGCATGCTAATAATCTAATATGACATGGCAACATGACCTAAGCTATATGACATTAGTAAAGTAAATCCTAAAGATATGCAATAATTAAATGCAATCTAAATGATCTAATTCTATTGACGGGCGTTTCTAATTAAATGGGCCCAAAAAACTAAATGACGTGCATTTGATATTTCAATTCCTAAAAAATGCAAACTATCTTAGAGAATGAAATGAATCTACTCTAAGACAATTTTTTATGAAATTCGAAATTAAGATGCAAAAATTACCTAGCAAGATTAAAATTCTATCCAATTTAAACTAAGGATTAAGTCAGAGTAAATCCTACTTTAAACTAAGATATCATCTTAACCTAGCGATCTTTAACTTAAGATGCAGTCTATCTAAAATGATCTATCTAAATAAAATTAAACATGCAATCAACCTAATATGCAATGACGTGCCAAGGATGCCCTAATTCTACATGATACATGCATGATGATTTTTTTGTATTTTTCTTTGTAAAATTCGAAATTTAAAATTACCAAATAATTAAACGTGCCATTTAAATTAAAGAAAACTAACATCCTAAATGAACGCATTTTTTTGGATTTTTTATTATTTAAAAATTCGAAATAAGATTGCAATTCTAAACATGCAAGATAACCCTAAGACTAGGAATATTCTAAAGCGAGCCTAATCCTAATTCATTTTTTTTTGGATTTTTTCTTTTACGAAAATAAAATTGACTCAAACACCATGACAGCAAATCAAACAAGATAAGATTGATATCCAAAAATTGACGAACCATATCTCACGCATGAGATCGGGTTGACCAATTTTAAAATTAAATCGCAAATCGAATCTCGGGCGTGAGATCGGATTGTTGATTTTTTGCAAGGGATTGCGAGTCGGATTTCGGGCGTGAAAATCGGACTATCAATCCCTAATTTGAGAGCTCCTCGAGTTGCGAATATCACGCTAGGGATTTCAATCATGTGCATCAACGAATATATCAAATAAGGAAACGGAATTTTCGGAAATCAAAATAGACAAAATTTTTACCTATTCCGAATATTGGCTCCCAAATTCCAATCCTCGAACGGTTACGGCTACTTGCGAGTGATATGGTAATGCTCGGCGAGGCTCACAGCTCAGACTTGGATGTCGGGATTGGATTTTGGTGGTGTTGAAGCTCACTGAATTGGACTTGAATTGCCCCAACAAACTGTCGAGGAAAGCCAAGAGTTAGATACTGTGTAATCGTCTAAGAAATTTCGCTAAGGCAGCAACTTAGTAAGGCTCCAAGATCTGCGTTCGGGAGTCCACTGGTGGCTCAATTGACGCTTGAAGGTCTGAGTGCTTGCTAGAGAAGCCAAGGGCGCTGCTGGGATCGATAACAAACTGCTGTGACGCCGCTTGGAGTCCGCTGGTTTGACTTCGTCGGATCAGACCGGAACTTGCTGCGTTCGGGCTCCGTTTGACCTATAGTCAACGAACGTCTCCCCCTCAATTGCATGGATGTATCAATTGTGCGGCCCTCATCTTTGTTGACTATTGACCTCTGAATATGAGGACTTTCTCTCGTGTAATGGCTCCTTTTGTCTTCTTTACACGTGTTGATCTTGTCGAAGAAGGAAAGGCATGATGAAGATGGGATTTCGTTGATTCCCGGGCACAAGTGGTGCGGCACAGTGATGCGGGCAGTGAGATCAGCAACTTAGCGTTATCGTGGAGTGAACAGTAGCTTCGTCGTCAACGCGGCTAAACTAGAGCAGCAGCATCGTCAAGGTTGAAGACAGCGAGCTCAGCATGGCAAGGCTTGCGGCTCGTCGACAAGTTGTCACGGATGATGAGAGCGAGGGGGTGACAACGTGTTTTGGCCAAGAGAATTCTCTCTTTTCTCACGTATTCGAACCCTAGAGGAGTCCCCCAACGAAAGAGCTTTTTCTCTCAATGGCCGTGTATTCAATATGTGTGGCCTCCTCCAAAACCCTACGTGTTTTACCTTTTTATAGGCCACCGATTAGGGTTTTTTTCGATATCCACGAAGATTTTTTTCGAACGCAATATTCCTTCACCAATTTTATTCAAGATTGTGATAGAATTTTTCTCTAAATCCAAATCTTGTAAAGATAAATCGCAATATCTTCCTGTCACATATGCCTTATCCCAAAAATTTCATATCTCGGAAAAATTTCAAAATTTCTATTTTCCCACGAGATAATTTTTAATTATTAAAAAACACGGGCTTGGGCCAACCTGTTCACTTCGTGGGCCTGATCCATCTAATTTGAATATATCCACCACTGGTCCAATAAAATGCGAAAAAAATGCAAATAACAAAATAAATGCAACTTAAATCTATATGCTATGCAATTAATAAAATTAACCCCTAATTTCCTATGCAATAAATAAATAAATTAAATTGCCAAAATTTAGGTGTCAACAATATGTTAGTTGTATTATGTGAAAACATTATTATTCTATTGGATGTCAAGTATTATTTGCTTTCTATTATTGTTGATTGCTGTGGGAAGTTCAAGAAAGGTTTAGTGACTTTGCTGAACTTATTTTGTATAGAAAATTATATTAATGATAATTTCAAGTTAGGATTTTTAGATGATGACTGGAAACTAAGTGACCTCTTGATTCTCAAAACCTAATTTGAAATTATTCATTAATATGATGGGTCTGTGCAAAATGGATGCATAAATGATATGCATTAATAATTCATGCAAATGTGTTTGATATGTTCAGATCGATGGATTCAGCAACTAAGAACATAATTGATGATTTGAACAAAGAAGACAAAATGAACGGTGAGAATTGTGAAATATTGAATATGAAAATTCAATGTGTGCTTGAAAAACAAAAAGCACTAGAAGCTCTTAACCATGTTATGGAAGAAATTGAGGATGTTGTGCGCCACCTTGAGCTAGCAGAGAACTGTCTCAAGGCATTTGAGAAGGATATACATATTTGCTATATTGCTTCCAGCTCAGAAGGAGCTTCGAGCTCTAAGTGCAAGTGCATTGATTCGTTCAATATGTGGAAATGCAAGTGATCAAGTTCTTCTTGCAAGAAACCAAGAGCTGACCAACATAAGAGAGGAAAACGTCCTCGAGTGAAGAGTATTTCAAGGGTGAAGTGTTACAACTGTGACTAGAAGGGTCACTACACTTGCGATTGTCGCGAGTCAAAGAATGTACTCACCCCTTGTACTCTTAAGAGCTTTGCTAAGTGTCAAGTTCTGTATTCTTAACTGAATCTGATCCTTTGTGTACTGTAGATTCGGGAGCAACAGACCATAAAGCGAAGGATTTTCGACGAGTTCCGACTGAAACTAAGTGGATCTATGTAGGAAATAACTCCAGAGCTGAATTTAAAGGGATTGGCACCTGCCAATTGAACATGCGTGGTGGACGCACCTTGTTCCTACATGACGTTCTATATGCTCCGGAGATTCGTCGAAATTTAGTGCCTATTTTGATGTTGGTTAAGCTTGGTTTTAGTGTAAACTTCCGTAATAGCGATGTAGATTTGTATTTGGATACAAACTACTATGGTTGTGGTCATTTTATAGATGGTTTTATTGTACTAAATGTTGACTATGGCGATGTCAATATTTGTTATTCCCTTTTCACATCTTCTACTTCATATGATAATGATGTGAATGTGTGGCATGCTAGACTTGGTCATATTGGCCAACAACGTATGAATAGACTAGCCAAAGAGGAGTTGTTGGGTAACATTGAAAAAGTCGATTTGTCCATATGTGAGCATTGCCTAGTAGGGAAAACGACAAAAAAACTATTTGGAAAAGGTAAAAGAGCTGAATTTCCTCTGCATTTAATCCATTCTGATGTTTGTGGTCCAATGAATGTGAGAGGAAGGCACGGGACTGTTTATTTCATTACTTTTATAGATGATTATACTCGATTCGGATATGTCTATTTGATCTCTCATAAATTTGAATCATTAAGTTGTTTCAAAAGGTTTATGAACTTGGTAGAAAATCAATTAGACAAGAAAATAAAAGTATTAAGATCTGATTGAGGTCGAGAATATTTATCTGATGAGTTCAGAAAATTATGTGATGAAAAAGGAATAGAAAGACAGTTGTCTATTCCATATACTCCTTAACAAAATGGTGTTGTGGAAAGAAGAAACAAAACTCTACTAAAAATGGTTAGGTCCATGATGGCGCATGCTAACTTACCTATCACTTTTTGGAGTGATGCATTGTTAACTGCTGCCTATATACTTAACCGAGTGCATTCCAAATCAGTTATTTTTACTCCATATGAGTTATGGACATGTAGAAAATCGGACTTAAGTTTTCTTAAGCCATGGGGTTGTGCTGCCTATACTCATGAGTCCTCTCACAAGTTTGGGAAATTGAGTCCCAGAGGAAAGAAGAGTATTTTCATAATATACTTTGAACACTCGAAATGGTATGTGTTCATAGATGAGCAGGAAAGTGGGAGTATAACTGAATTTGAATCACGGGATGTCACATTCTTAGAGAATGAATTTCCTAAGAAGGGCGAAATATGTGAGGATTACTTCCTATTTGAAATCTTGGATCAAGATAATGAACTAAATGGAGTTCGTCCAAGTGGAAGTAACATGAGAAGTAATGAATTTAATTCAACTCACTTTCAATTACAACCACATGATGAGATGATATCGTCATTATCTAATCCGAGTGGGAGCATGCTGGTGAATGATGTGCAAAGTGTACAATCTCCCATACGGCGAACAAGTCGCAAAAGTATTCTCCATCGACATTTTGACATTGAAGGGGAAACTTTCATGGTTGCTTCACAAGATGAGGATGAGCTAAGAAATGTTAATGAGGCTCTAAATTGCCATAGTAAGGAAAAATGGATTTATGCAATGGAAGAGGAGATGGAGTCAATGAAGTCAAACCAATTGGAAACTGGTTGATCTTCCAAAAGGACGCAAAGCTATTGGGAACAAGTGGGTTCTCAAAATAAAGCGAAAAGCTGATGGCTTGATAGAAAGGCATAAGGCTCGCCTTGTAGCAAATGTGTATAATTAACAGGGAGGAATTTATTATGAAGAAACATTTTCTCTTGTAGTGAGATTTACCTCGATTCGCATTATTCTGGCAATAGTGGCTAGTATGGATCTTGAGTTACATCAAATGGATGTAAAGACTGCTTTCCTCAATAGAGAATTAGATGAAGAAATATATATGGAATAACCTATTGGTTTCATTACAAAATGCCAAGAAGAAAATGTATGTCGACTTTTGAGATCGATATACGGCCTTAAGCAGTCATCGAGATAATGGTATATACGTTTTCATAATACCATAATGGCATATGATTTTACAATGATAGATGAGGATCATTGTGTATATATCAAAAGATCCAAAGATCAATTTGTGATCATATCATTATATGTTGATGATATACTAATTGCCGGAAGCAATAGGGAGTTTGTAAATACTGTGAAGAGTTGGTTATCTTCCAACTTTGAGATGAAAGATATGGGTGATGCTGCATACATTCTTGGAGTTAAAATTTCAAGAGATCGTTCGAAGATGTCGTTATCTCTTTCGCAAGAAACATATATAAATAAGGTTCTTGAACGATTTCGTATGCAAGATTGTAAACCCATAGACACTCCTATTGCAAAAGGTGAAGGATTGAGCCATAGACTGTGTCCAAAGACTCCAAAAGAAAAGGAACAAATGAAACATGTTCCTTATGCTAGTGCTGTTGGGAGCTTGATGTACGCTATGATATGTACAAGACCTGATATATGTTTTGTAGTTGGAATAATGAGTAGATATCAATCCAATCCAGGTCAAGCACATTGGAAAGCCGTTAAGAGAATACTGAGGTATCTAAAGGGAACTGCTGATTATACGCTGAGTTATCAAGGAAATGATTTGCAACTCGAAGGCTATTCAGATGCTGATTGGGGAGGAGATTTAGATGAAAGGAAATCTACCTCTAGGTTTGTTTTCTTACTAAATAATGGCGCCATATGTTGGAGCAGTAAGAAACAAACGTGTATAGCCTTGTCCACGATAGAAGCTGAGTTCGTGACATTATCAGCAGCAATACAAGAAGATGTTTGGCTAAAGAGATTTTTGGATGATTTAGGTGTTATTGGAAGTGTTGCAGATTCATTGTTGGTTAACAGTAATAGCAAAGCAGTTATAGCGTACACCAAAGATCCAAAATATCATGGCAAGACCAAACATATAGATACCAAGTATAACTTTGTCAAATATATGGTTGCACGAAAGGATGTGAACTTACAGTACATATCTACACATAAAATGGTAGCAGATCGTATGACAAAGCCAATACCTAGAGATGTGTTTTGTGGTCATGTAAAATCTCTAGGATTGCGTAGAGTCTGATGTGTTGGATATTGTAATTTCCCTGAGTTGTTCACATTTATGAACTAGTGTTTTTTCATTATTAATGCCTATGAATCTTTATTTGATCTTTATGCATCTTAATGCTCAGTGCATTACTTTAAGTTGAGAAAGTATGTCGGACAGATAAAAGATTAGCCCACTCACACGGGTAATCGCATCTATTTACTATGTGATAAAGAGATATGATGCGGTTTTTAAGCTTATTATTTATGTGATAATCGAGAGCTCAAGCTTAAAATATATTTGTCACCTTAACTGGGTGTTAAGATGAGGACATAATATTTACTATATCTGAAAGTAAAATAACCAACATATTTTACTTTATCTGTCTATGATGCCAGATGTGAGTTTCGATGAATTTTGTGAATGAGTAGATACATGAACTCAAGTTAGACATTGGGTATGTCTGAACTATCATCTGTATGATATTGAAGGTGTAGACATACGCTCCATGGGAAATGAGTTAATACTGTAATACGTATTTCATACTATGTATGCATGAGACGACCGATAAGAGTGGCAAAAGTTTGATCTCAACTTTTATATCGTGTGTGACTCTTGAGGAAAATAGTTCATCAATTTTAGTGCCCTAATGACTTTTACTTATTCTCAAGATTTATGTTTAGTGTTTGCTATCTTAGGATGTTGCCAATGGTTATGAGTTGATTCGATCTAATGGGACATTTCTAGAAAAGCAAGCTGAACTGAAATTGAGAGTTTGAAGGAAAGATGAAGGTTGAATTTGGAGAATCACATTGTAGTTTTGTATTCACTGGTCGACCAATTATGACTATATTTGGGATAATCATAATTGTGAATACAATATATATATATATATATATATATATATCATTGTTTAAAAGAGATCAAGAGAGATATAAATGTGATTGATCGATCTAGGGTACTGCATACTAAATCTACTCAGAGTGTGATGCCCATTATGAGCTGTTATATATTCCTAACAAATGTATAGCAATGAGCTCTTAAAGTATGCTGGTCACACGGATTATTCACCAGTATGAATGTTGAAGAGAGGTAAAGATGATCCCGTTCGGCCCACCATGCGCGAGTGGGAGATGATGGTTTTATTATTATTGTGATGGGCCTAAGTTGGCTCGTCCGCCCATGTTGGGCCTAAAAGCCCGGCCCGCAAGATAAGGGCCCATGGATGAAGGGTTGAGATATGAAAGGGTATTACATTGAGGGGATGTGTCTTTTGGAGAAGACGTATTTAAGGGGAGAAAAGAAAAAGAAAACGCACCTTTTGGACGTACGTATGCTTTTCTTTTCCCCCTCTCCCAAAACCAACGTAAGTTTTCTCCCCTTTGAACCAACAGTGCGCTTCATGGTAGACCGAGATCAGATTCTTCCTTAAACAACAACGTTGGTGTTTAATCTGTAGCTAACAAGGTACGCTCGATTCCGTGGTGTGCTTTAGGATCGGTGATACATGTTCTTCCTGGGTTTGTTTTCCGCATTCGTTTTAGGGGTTCGATTTAGTGTCGACTCCGTTTTCGGGAATCAGATATTCCCAACAATAGGGAATGATGATATGCTCCCGCCTCGTGCTCCTTCTGGTGTTCGAGCTCAAAGCAGGGGCAGGTTGCGTTCTAAACAACCCCAAAACAGAGGAGATACTAAAAATACAAGTAATCGCACTTGGGTTGTAGTAGCAAAAACTGTAACTAAAGGAGATGACCTGGAATTTACTCCACCCACCTTTGTTAACAACAAGCCGGTAATAGAGATGATAGATCAGGATTTACAAGCTGCAGACCCCAAGCTGCATGAGTGTCTGTTGGGGTATTTCCTTGGCCGACGTCTCCCTTTTAAAGTCACTGAGGAAGCGCTTAAAAAGGGGATAAGTACACTAATGGTGCCATAAGTTGTATACAACGCTTACTTTGGTGTCAAAAGTTTCCGTCGGATCACTTAAGTGCCAAAAAATTTGAAAAACGCTCACTTGAGTGCCAATGCCGATCTAATCGGCCGGAAATCCGACGTGGCCTTTTTTTATTAATTTCTTAAGCTGATATGGCTCGCCGGAGTTTCCTTGGATCACTTAGGCCTTCAAACGACGTCATTTTAGCGTCCTAACACCAAAATGACGCCGTTCGATGTCTCCCCCAATTCAAACCCTAAATCTCGACGGCCCCCGCGCTCAGTGGTCGCTGCTCCGACCCCGACCCCGACCCCGACGATGGCCACTCGGCGGCCAAGTCGAAGGCTGTGATCTAGCCGATGCTCAGGGAGGCCGCCGATGAATGCGCCGCCATTGATGTCTCCATCTCCATCTCTGATCTCCCCGACGAGTGCTTGGCCTGCGTTTTCCAATACCTAGGCTCCAGCAACTAGGGTTGGTGCTCCCTCGTGTGCCATCGAGGGCGTCCGAACAGCGTCGAGCAATGGCGGCTGAGCGAGCAATGGTGGCCTAGCGACGGCGAGGCTGAGTGATGACGGCCGAGCGAGCTAGTTCAGAAAAAATCCCCAAATGAGTTAAACGTCGTTTTTGTGAGGTCATCCATGTAGGACAACAAAACGATGTCGTTTTCTTAAGGAGGACCAAAAACGACGTTGTTTGAAGACCTTGTCGATTTTTTTAAAAAAAAAAATGTCACGTAATCATTTTGGTCGGAATCTTTCGCCGGTGGCACCAAAGTGATCGTTTTTCCTTCGATTTGGCACTTAAGTGATCCGACATAAACTTTTGGTATTAAAGTGAGTGCTGTACACAACTTATGGCACCATTAGTGTACTTATCCTCTTAAAAAAGCATGGGGACCGAATCTATTTGAAGTTATGTCCAATGGACAAGGAACCTTCCTACTACATATCCGGATAGAGATTTTCGACGAAAGCTTCTTGAAAGTGACCCTATCACTGTCGCGAAAATCCCTCTCGTTCTTTAGCAATGGACTCCTCGTCTGGAACTCAGAAAAGACACCCTCTTGACTGTCCCGATATGGGTGAAGCTGAGGAATCTACCTTACTCTTTTTGGTCTGCTCAATCAATTGGCAAAGTTGTAAGTGCTTTAGGCAAGCCTTTATATGTGGATCAACGCACTGAACAAATGAAAATTATGTCATTTGCTCGCGTCTGTGTGGAGATTACAGCTAATCAGCCCTCTTGTGAATCGATTGAATTAGTTCTCAATGGTAAGACTATTGAAGTTGGGGTGGAGTATGAGTGGAAACCAATTGCTTGCAATGGGTGTGGAATCTTCGGGCATAATTGCTCTCCTCTTGCTGCGTAACCTAAGGCTACTCGTGCTTCAACTGCTCGACCTTTTGCTTCTTCTATTGTAGCTCGACCTGCTGATGCTATGGTTACTGTACAAGCCCCTCCCTTGGGTGCTTCTCCTACTCAACAATTGATGGTAGACCCTGTTTTGCTTGCTCTTGTTATTGCTCCAGGTTCCTCTCTGTTGACTCAGAATCAGGCACAAGAATCCTCGGAAATGCCTATAGCCAAATCCTCTGAGCCTACCAGCACTCTTGCTGTTGGAACCTCTGGGTCTGGTGAAGGCAGGGAATTGACCTCGGCTACTCCCTCTTCTTAAATTCATGTTGATTCTACTCTAGCTGAATCAAATTAGAAGAAAGTTAAGAACAAGAAAAAGAAGTAGCCTCCTAAAGACGCATATTTGTTTGGCTTAGCCCTGCCCAGTGAAGGGGGGCAACTTTTGAAGCTAAAGGCCTCTGTTCCTTCGGACTCTCCTGCTATGTTGCCTACTAAGCCCCCCAATGGATCCTTGCAGGTTCCTCCCAAAGTCAATCCAAGGCGCTCCCTGATTGTTAAGAAGATGGGTCTCCTTTCTCCTGCTCTAACTCACCATAGCTCTAAAGATGAAATATGTAGCTCTAGTAGCATGGCTGCTTTAAGTGATGAAGAGTTGCCTTCAGATAGGCCCTCGTCTCCAAAAGACCATGCCCCTCCTTCTGGTGCTGTAAGTATTTAGGATCAGCTGTTGTTGCTCCGTCCAGACCCTCCTACTCCGCCACCCATGGCTATACCCAAAGCGACGTACACTAGTCGCAAGACCTTCAAGAGGAGGTGATCTCCCATCTTTTGTGTAAATATGTTTTTTGGCTTCTGGAACATTAGAGGCATGCTCGATCCTATCAGACGTGCTGAGATCAAAAAGTTTGTTCATTCTAATAAGTTGTGCTTGGTGGGCCTTATTGAGACGAAGGTTCCTAAATCTTTGTTTGAATCCATCTCTTATACTCTTCTTAGAGGATGGAATTGGACTGTGAACTATGAGTTTGCCCCGCATGGTAGAATATGGGTTGGGTGGAACCCGAATATTGCTAGTTTTGATTTGCTTTCTGCTAGTGCTCAAGCTATTCATGGTTGCTTTAAACTTAATGTTTCTATTGTGACTTGCTATATTTCGGCAGTGTATAAGGAGCACACCTTCGTGCGGCGTAGGCCCCTATGGGAGGACCTCATCCACTTCAATGAGGTATTTCAAGATTCTGTCTGGCTTGTTGCGGGAGATTTCAACACAATTAAAGATCCCTTTGATCGCATTGGATGCTTTAATAATTGGATTCCTTATTTTGATGAATTTGAGTATTGTCTAGCTCAAACTGAATTAATGCATCTCAGATTCGTCGGACTCCGCTATGCCTAGTCTACGTCCGCTGGCTCTGCTAGAAAATTGAGAAAAATTGATAGGGTGTTAGTTAACACTAAGTGGAACATGGACTTCTCCTTCTCGGAAGCCGCTTTTCTTAACCTTGGGATTTCTAATCACACTCCAATGTTCGTAAGGGTTCTCAATCTGGGTCCTAAGAGGAAGCCTTTTAATTTTTTTGACTTCTGGGCTGATCATCCGAACTTTCTTGCTATCGTCCAACAAGCGTGGAACAGCCCGGTGAAAGGTGTTCCCATGTTCAGGCTTGTTTCTAAATTGAAGATCTTAAAAGCTTGGCTCAAATCACTCAACCAGGAAGCCTTCTCGGATATCTCTGTGAGAACTTCGGAAGCTAGGGAGGCTCTTCGCCACACTCAGGTAGGACTTCAATCTAATCCTTACAATGTTTATCTTGTAGAGCTAGCCAACACCGCACCTTTATTGACTTGCGTGGTCAAGAGCAATCTTTCTATAGACAGAAATCAAGAGTGAGATGGCTCAAGGAAGGGGATCGCAATACAAAATTCTTCCACAATTTTGTAAAAAAAAAAGACACCTTACCAATCGGATCCTCTCAGTCAAGGATTCAATGGGTTCTCTCATTACCGATCCTGCTCGGGTGCCACATGCTTTTGTTTCTTTCTTCTCGGATCTCTTCCCCCCTCATGCAGCCTTGTCAAAACCTTCTTTGCGAGACTTGATGCTGGTTATTCGGACCCCCCTTTCGGATGCCCAGGTACACTTCTTAGCTTTGCCAGTCTCGGACTCTGAGATTAAAGACACTCTTTTCTCGCTTCCAAGAGGCAAACCCTCGGGTCCCGACGGTTTTACAGTTGAATTTTTTAAGAACAACTGGAAAATTGTAGGCCCTTTGGTGCTGGAGGCAGTCAAAGATTTTTTCTCTTCGGGTCGCCTCCTAAAGGAAGTAAATGCTACAATCTTGGCCTTGATTCCTAAAGTCCCTAATGCCTGCGAAGTCACTGACTTCAGACCCATTGCATGTTGTAATACCATTTATAAGGTTATTACAAAAATATTGGCCAACGGCATTGCTACTATTTTGAACGATCTGATAAATCCTTCTCAGAATACTTTTGTTGAAGGAAGGAGGATTAGGGATAACATATTACTGGCACATGAGTTATTTGCTGGATTTCACCTGGACCCATACCTTCTGAAATGTGCTATTAAAGTTGATTTTCGTAAGGCTTATGATACGGTTGACTAGGACTTCTTGGAGCTTACTCTCTTGGCTTTTCGTTTTTCAGAGTGGTCAATCCGTTTAATTATGGTTTGCGTTCGCACTCCCAAGTTCTCTGTGTCTATCAATGGGGAGTTGCATGGTTTCTTCTCTAGTGGCCATGGCATTCGCCAGGGGGACCCTATGTCTCCTTACCTTTTCACTCTTATGATGGAAGTTTTTTCAGGCATACTGAACTTGAGGACTTCGATCAAAGAATTCAAGCCTTTTTGGAGATGCAAAGCTGTGAGACTGTCTCACATTTTTTTCGCAGATGATGTTTTCTTGTTTTGTTGGGGGGATTGGAATTATGTGGTTGTGCTTAAAAGGAGCTTGGATATCTTCTCCTCCTAGAGTGGTCTTATACCGAACAAGAGCAAGAGCGTTATTTTTCTCTCGGTGGTCCGTCTTCACTTCGGAATAATATTCTCTTGGCTTTTGGTTTTCAAGAAGGTAAACTCCCTATTCGCTATCTAGGGGTTCCTATTATTTCTTCTAGGTTGGGGAAGACAGACTACATTGAATTGATTGACCGTATTACTGCAAGAGTCCAATCTTGGGCTCATCGGTTTTTATCTTTCGCGGGAAGACTTCAACTCATAAGGTCAGCTCTCCATTCTATACAGGCTTTTTGGGCCAGTGTGTTTGCTTTGCCGTTTGCTGTTTTAATTAATATTGAGCGCATCTTGAGACAATTCCTCTGGAAAGGTACTGCCCTTGGTAGGGGCGGGGCCAAAGTCTCTTGGGAAGACATTTGCTTACCTAAAAATGAGGGTGGCTTGGCTATTAGAAGCTTTAAGGATTGCAATCAAGCCTTCATACTTAAGTACATTTGGATCCTCTTTACTGATAAAGAATCACTTTGGTGCCGTTAGATTCATTCTAATTTCTTTAAAAAAAGGAAATTTCTGGACTTCTTCCCAACCTACTGTATGTTCATGGGCATGGAAGAAGATCTTGCAACCAAGAAGTTTTTTTCGCCAGTCCTTCCGATGGGAAATTGGTAACGGTCTTTTGGTTTCTCTTTGGCATGACAATTGGCTTCCTTGCAGTCCGTTAGATAAATGGTCCCTACTTCTATTATGGATGACTCTGGCCTACCCAACTATGCAGTTGTTGCAGATCTTTACACTCTGACTGGTTCCATGCTCAAATCTCTCCTGGAGAGTTGGGGTTTCACCCTCCCGATTTTGTCCAATGCCGTGATTAGTTCTTGTGGTGTTGCGACCCGTCTAGTTTGTTCTCGGTAGCATTAGCTTGGAACTTCATTAGATCTAAAAAAAGACCGCGTTCCTTGGGCTTCTCTCGTTTGGGATAATGCTTTAGCTCTACGGTTCCAATTTCTCTTATGGCTTAATGCTAAGAATCGCCTACCAACCCAAGTGTTCCTCCTCTCCTACGGCAGGATTGATTATTCAGTTTGTGCTTTTTGCTCCGCCCAGCCGGATTCAATTGATCACTTGTTCTTTCAATGTCACACCTCGGCTACTCTTGCATATTTTTGGGCGTTCGGGTGTAACTTACCTTGGAGGAAAAGATCCTAGAGCGAAAGCCTTACCTGGGCAGTGAAGTTCTTATCGAGTAAAGACTTCTTCCACAGTATGGCACGATTCTCTTTCGGAGCTCTTTGTTATCTTATTTGAAAAAAGAGAAATTGCATCGTCTTCCGTGGTGAAACATTAGTTTTATCGGCTCTAAAAAACCACCTCATTAAGATTATGAAGGACAAAGCACTTTCCTTCAAGAATGTGCCTGCTTCTCCAAGGAATAGAAGACTTCACAGAGGATGGGGCTTTGACCCCTCAGTGTTTATTCAGTAGCCTTGCTTCTCAAGCTTCTTGGGTTGTGTGACTTTCCCTAGCCGTCCTGGCTCTCCTGCTCGCCCCTCTTCTTGGTGTGTGTTGAGGTTTGGTAGCTGCTGGTGTTTTGACTATTTTGCCCGAGTTGTGGGCTTTTTTTGTTCCATGTCTGTTGTTGCCCTTGTGGTGTTTAGTTCAGCTCCCTTCCACTCTTTCTGTTGTTGTAGTTAGAGTGTAAGTTTTGGCGTCGTCTTTTCTGTATATTTGTCCAAAGCTCAATATATATTCTTACTCTTACCCAAAAAAAAAAAAAAAACACTATCGTGTTTGGAACCATTAAACAATATAACTGAATCAAATTTTTTATGCCACTACTTAGGTGTTTGCTTAAGCCCATAAAGAGGATTATACCGAATTGTTTGTAGTTTGTTTGTAGAACACACTAAGAGGTGCCTTGTCCCACATCGAAAAGATATGAGTGCACACATGGATGAGATTTGGTATTAATTAATTATTATTATTATTTATTCATTAAAGTTTGAATTTATAATTATAAAATAACTACTGCATCCTTTTGGAACATTGGAGAGACAATTATTCTTTTATTATTGAATTTCGAATTTATTATTTTTGCTTAATGGTTATTAGGCGCTCTTATAAACTTTGGAAGGTTGTGTCTATTGTGTCTGTTTGGAAATAACTTTTTCATCTTTGAAAGGGTGTATATATTCAAATATATTTATTATGTATTTCGATTCAATACTTACAACTGCCAATTTCATTTTTTCTCAAAAGATATACATCCATAATTTTTAATTGTTTCCTTTTGAAAGATCCTAAGAAATACTAGAATTGTTACATGGTATTCTTATTGAGACTTTGTTTTATCTTGAAGTGGGGCAAATAATTCTTTAAAGAGAGTGTTATCACATTTCATAATTCGATTCCATTTCTTCCCCATCATAACCATTTTTTTCAGAAATAGTGGTGCTAGAAGGGATCATATATCCTATAGAATCTCCCATCGTATGATTCGTTGCCTCTACACTTAATAAAAATGTTTCTTCGGATTGTGATAAGCTAAAACTATGAATATGCATTAGCCATTTTTGGCTAGGCTTGTGTGACGGTCTCAAATTAAGATCTCCACGCTTTCTTTTCTTGTTGAAGGTGTGGTTTTTTAGCACAAACTTAGATGGTAAAATAATGTTGCAAATATTGTATATGTACTGTGTAGTGAGGCATTAGCTTTGTTGCTTCAACCGAGTATATAATAGTTTCCGGTGGTTGGTGAGTGAGAATTGAGATTGAAAATAAAAGAAAAAAGTCAAAATGATGCATTCACATCTATCTTTCAATGGAAAGTAATCAGTGAATTCAATGAAATTGCCTGAATGGATTGGGGTATGTGGCGGCAATGAATGTGATGTCCTTTGCACAAACCATAAGTAATTGGATGAAAGGGGATGATTTGATCATGGACTACGATCTCCCAAATTCTTAGTCTCTATTATATTCGGTTTCTAGATCATTCTAGCGACTAAGCAAAATATTTGTCTAATCGATATTTACTCAATTGGATCAAACATATTGTTGACACCTAAATTTTACTATTCTACTTAAAACTTAATCGCATACAAAACTAGGAATTAGTTGCTAAAAAATCCAAAAAAATTGTCATAAAAAAACAAAAATAAAAACAAAAAATGCTTAAAGGGTCGAGTTGGGCCTGATTTGGCATAGGCCCCGCCTAGCTTCCTTTCCCCTCCAGCCCACACCTGGCTGTCTTCCTCTTTTGCACGCGGACCTGCAAAACAGAAGAGAAACAGGGGCAGCAGGGGAGTGGCAGGAGGACAGAGAACAGAGCAACGGGGAGAAACCGAAAAAAGCAGGAGAAAAAAGGAGGAAGAACCAGGGAGCCAAAAAAAGGAGAGCTAGAGAGAGGAGCCCTCCATCGTCGGGGGGAACCCTACGCTCGCCGCCTCCGCCTCCACCCGTTCTACCGCGTCGGAACGCCGACCCGAGCCTCGCGCTCGTGACCTCCCCGTCTCACCACCGCTGCATCCCGACGCGCAGCCCGAGCTGGTCACCGAGCCCCTCGCCACGCGACTCCGCAACCGTCCATCCGCAACCCCGACGACCGCCGCCAGCCGCGTCACTAGCCCCTGCCGCTGCTCATCTATCGGTCTTTGCTGCGACCTGCAGCTGCCGCGCATCCGTGCTGCACCTCCATTGTCCGTGAGTGTCGACGCTGCTGCTTCTACTCGCGGTCCGCACCTCCTCCGTCGCTCGTGCCACGAGCAGCACCATGTCATCACCTTCCCACTCGAGCGCCCCAACAAGTAGATTTGAGCCAGTCTTCGCTCCACCACCGAACGAGCCCTGCACCGGCTCGCGCCTCCTCTGCTGCTCGTGCTGCGCCACCACCGGGATTCCCCTCGCTCGCGAGCTCATACCGTCCCCTGACGCCAGCAGATCTGAACCGGTCGCGACGCAGCGGCCGTCCTGCAGCTGTCCGAAGCTCCTCCGCCGAACACTAACGCACCGGAACCCCCCTCGCCCGTGTCGCTCCCTCAAGCCGTGCCACCGCCGATCACACCTAACGCCGCTACTCAACCTCCTCGTTGCACCCTCATGCTCGAGCACCAGACCCGCGAGCATCGCGCCACCACCGCCGCTGCCTCTACCCGAAGCTGCGTCGCCGGTCTGCCTCCAGCACGCGCCTGAAGCCGCCTTGCTCCATCTCTGCTCCACCGCGTCGCCACCCCGTCAAGCCAGTCGCCGCCGTCGTCAACGTTGCTCCAAAATCGGGTCTTGGCCGAGTCGGGCGAAAGTCATGAACCGGGTAGGGTTTTTCTCACATCGGGCCGGTTATACTTAGGGCTTGGTTTAGGCTGTTTTAGGTAGTGGGCTTAGGGACTTGTGGGTTTGGGCTGTTTAGTGTGGACTTATAAGTTTATTTCTTTTAAAAAGAGAGGAGGGGACCTCTTGGGTTGGGCCCGCGATTCGGGCCCACCTGCTCCTAATCGACCGAACCCGGGTCGAGTTGAATGGGACCAGACCACGGTCCCGGTCCAAAAAAAAAATATATTTTAATTTTTTTTAAAAAAAATTCGAAAATTCAAAAATATTAAAAATTTTTAAAAAATATTAAAAATTTTTAAAAAATTTTAAAAATTTTAAAAAATAATTATTTTTCTTTAAAAAAATTAAAAATTAAAAAATTTTAAAAAATTTTAAAATTTTCGAAAATAAAAAAATGATGGGATTTGGTTAGGAATTGCTATATCTTGCCGTGTTAGTATAATTAGGCATTTATTTGCTCGCACATTAATTATGTTACATGTTTGATTTACGTATCTAATTATGTTTAATTGTACGTGTTTAATTTGATTGCAATTAGGATTTTGGTAGTTATGATTGTTACTTTAATGACTACGTATCGCATGATTACCTCACATGGTATAAAATCAATCTAAACTGCTTGCCAAACATCATTTTGTTAAAACGAACAAGATTAGGTACCGAAAGGGCACTAATTGGTTAATTAGTGTAATCAAGTCCCCGATCCTAGATTCTCTGGTTGCGTAGGAAGTGAGACACATTCTCATGCCTCACTTGGTTTCTAGCCGACCCCAATAGGCTAGTGGCGACTCCTTTTGTGCAAAATTCCTTAAGAATATCCTAATGTCACGAGGGGTATGGGCTTGGGAGAGCTCGTGCTTAATCATGGGCCTTAGGCCCGTCCTTTGGGCAATACCCCTAAACCTATTCCCTCCCCCCGAGGGTAGGTCGCGACAGCTTGGCGACTCCGCTGGGGACTTGGTTTTAAACCTTAGAGGACTTAGGCCAAAATTAATTTTGTTCAAAAATATTTTTGTTTGGCAACAATGATTCCAGGTATGCCCCTAACATGAAATGTGTTAAATGTTCTTACAGAATGGGAGGTATAAGGGGAAGTGTTTGCTCACTTTTGTCTTGCAGGGAGGCGTATGAATGTATGATTTATTTTTATGTACGGAGTGTTGTTTGCCTATAAATTGTTGTGCATGTATTCTCTGCATTGCACTACACCTTGGCACACACAACCTGCTGCCGGACTTGGGCCGCATAGGATCACTTAGGATGGTGTTGAGGTGGATACCACTCCGACTACAACCGCGTAGTACGAGTCGCCCATCTCTACCCTGAAATTTCTTCCTTCACGTCAAAGGTACCCACCCCGGTCTGCAACCGCTCGACACGGGTCGGTTCCTTGACGAAGCCGGAGTCATGGGTAACCCGACCTAGCCGCGACCTTGCTGGTTCAGTCTGGTAATCCTATGGCTCCATTTTGGGCTATATAGAGTAGAAATCGAACCACATCTCATGTGCATGTCTATGTAAAATAAAAAAAAATAAAAAAACAAAGGTCGGCACCCATTGTAAGTGTCATTTTCCTTTTTATTTGTTCATTTTGTATTGTATTTTCATCTTAAAATTCGCGGAAATCAATCGCATGTCCTTGGTGATGCAAGCTTATGATTGAAAAATTGGCAATCACTTTTGACAAGTGAGCATTTGAATGCAAGTTCTAAGCATTTTGATTTGGCCCCGTTGAACACATAGTTTTGTTTAAACTTCTAATTATGGGCTCGAAATCATTTTGAAAAAAAAAGAAAAAAAAACTTTCAAGTTGTGATTTTATATTTAGGCACAAAAATTGAAATTGCATTTTTTTATCAAATTTTCTCATTCTCATATTTTGGGACTATAATGCAAATCATTTTGTGTACAAATTCCTCAAAATAGAAATCACTTCATTTTTCTAGGAGTAAAATCACAAATCAATCTTTCAAAAATCAAAGACACTTTTGCATTACGAAACTTTTGGAATAAAAGTGGACATTCGATTGATGGTCATGGATTGATAATTTTAATGATATCTTCTCTTATGATAAAATCTTGGCGAAATACTAAAGTCCTGTAATAATGATTGTGGGGCATGTATCGTCGCCTCGATTTTATTGTAAGAAGTGACGTCATTAAAATATTATTTTCTCTCATTCACATATTGACATTGTCATCTTTTTGCAGGTTACGCGTGATGCTCCATGACATTCTCGTGTTTGACTACATAGAGAAATGAATTCTAGGGCTAGAACGAGAGTTGATTTTTACTCTTATCTATACAAGAGTTTCTCACATTTTATCATTGTTTTTATTCTTGTTAAGAATCTTGTTTTCCATTTTGGGTTTTGGTCGCGAATCCAATTGATGCTTTGGTAAATCACGCGACTCATTTTTTTTATGATGTAATTCAATTTCGTGAAAATCATCCAAAAAAATAGAAAGAAAGAAAGAAAGAAAAGAAAAAAACAAATTCAGAAATGTTTCAAGCAAACCTTTATGTCTACCTTCCAAAACGAATTTCAAGAAAACTTTGCTTTAGGCCATCTCTTCTTGTAGTTGTTTTCTTAGGCTCATCGAACTCAAGAAGCAAGCATGCGTTGAGTCATCGTTGGTGCCAATTTTCCATAAAGGCGGAGCGAAGTTGAATTCCATTCTAGGAAGTTTTGTTATTTGCAAATGCCTTAGGAACCAAAGTAGCCCATCAATTTCGTTCACTCTGCATGAGGAGACAAATGAAGGGAGTTGCCAAACATCAATTTCTGATACCGTTTCTGACATGGTTTTCTTTTCCATTATTAAGGAAACATCAAGAGTGTCAAGTTTTGTAACGTTCTTAACAAACACAGTGGAGCGTTTTAAACAAATAAAGATTCAGATGAAACAGAGGGGCAATATTATCCATTCCTCCATTAGAGATACCTTGGGATGTTGATTGCCCGACTTTGAAAAGGATGTATCTCGTTCCTAAACTTGATTCTCTTCAGCATAAAAAATGACATGTCCTTTTCTTTGATACATGATGGGTTCGAACATAACAAAGGATTGTCAAATAAAGAGTGGGTGATAAAAAAAAAAGGGGTTGCACCTGACTGTAGAAGCGGCGCCTTCTACCAAGGAATCAGGGAAACATCAAACACTTAAAGGCGAATACAAGGGAAGGGTATTGTTGAGTTACCAAATATCCATGAAGGTGAATCCAAGAGATGTTAGCACCAAAAGGATGAAAGCGAGTGAAGGGTAATAATGTATTGTTTCCAACATTTCAATCCCTAAGGAGCTTTGCACTAACATATTCTTTTACATTCTTTACAGGATCATCGGGTCGCCATGCTGTAGGTAAGTACCCTTCTTCTTAGTCTTTTTTTCTTCTTTTTTTTTTAAAGTAAAAAAAGGGAGAAAAAAAAGAGAATTTCCATTACAAAAGAGAACTTTTGAGCTTTCCTAGAGAAAACAAAAATGAATAATAATTGAAAAAAATTACAAACCTTTTGAGCATCCTTTCTATCTCGAAATTGTTTTCTTGTCTTGTGGATTATTCATTTTGAATCAAAATTCCTATGGAGATTGATATACTCGAATGATCTCAGAGTGAAATGGAAATGTTAACCATGCCAAACAAGAAGTGCTTAGGATGAAGAAATGTAAGCTCATTTCCAAACACGTCCTTTAAACACTTTTGAGAGTTGAGCATTATTCAAACACTTTTGAGAGTTGAGTGAAAAGAGACCTTCTCTTAGGATGAATGATTCATTCGCATTGAGCACAAAGATCGAAATGATAAAGGCGTTGCCTTCATCAATCCCAAGCATTGCACTGATCTCTTGTTACCCCTTTGGGCTGAAAAGAAGAAGAAGAAGATGATCCTTCAAAGTACTCCTATCGAGAACGACCCTACATTGGGGCAACATAGGAGGTTACGGTCGTGCTGTAAAACGAAATGTTGAGAAAGATTCTATTACTTTCACTTACATCAATCTTCTTGTGGTAGCTTCAGAGGAATTCTCATCGGAGCTTGACTCATCCCAAGGTAAAGAAGAGCATTTCTTTCTCTACCCAAACACTGATACCCATTGCTATAACCAATTTGGGCCTAATTATTCATTTCTGAATCCCGAGCGGTGATCATCTCCCTTCACTGGGGCAAGGCATAAGAATTGACCAAATATAATTGACAATCACGAGAAAATGTGAAAAGCATCTCGAAAGTCATAAGCTACCAAAGTTCAAAGAGCAAAAAGCTCGACAAACTAGGGGGCATGAAAAAGTAGTGTGCCTAGTAAAAGCAAGGCCAATGCCGGTCAAGAAAAGAGCCAAAAGGCCGCATCTTATGTGAAAGAAAAATTATCAAAATCCAAGTGCCTGCGAAAAAAAATCATCGCAAAGGACAAAGGAAATTAGAGAAAAGAACAAAGCTCTCATGTAGAAATGATCAGTGAATGAACTCTCGAGATGTGCTGTGTTTCAAGAGCCAAATGCTTTTGAAAGGTCAAGTGACCCGGTCACGATGCCATGATGATCACTGAGTCTTAAAGACCCTCTTGAAAATTTTAAGCCTTTCAAGCCTTTCCCGAGCCAACATTATAACCCTTTTTCGAAGCCTTTTCTGATTGGAATGATTTGAGTGAAAATGAGAATACAACAAAGAAGCTACTGCTTGAAGGAGTGGAAATAATTCTATCTTGTCTTATCTTCCAAGTTCTCGACCCGTAAACCCAATGAAGATAGTGGAAAATGTTCCTTTATTGGCCTCAAAAGTAATCATTCCTTTGTGTAAACCCTAACCAAGCCTATATTGCGGTCCTTTCAAAAGACCTTTTTGATCGATCAGATTGTGCTCATTGCGAATGTTTCTAAAAGCCTTCGACATAGGCTATGTGAGATACTTTCAACAATCAGTTACTTCTCACATGAATGGATGGGATCAAGTAGCCATTTTATCGAGAGTATGTGAGAAGCCCTTTCTGACTAAAAAGCTCCAGTTTGGCATGCTTAATGAGTCTTTTTCACGAATAGAAATCATTCCGGTAAGAACTTGGCTCATAGAGAATTTGATGATTAACGATGCATTCTCGAACAAAATGACAATTTTTGCGCCACATGATGCTGATTGAAATAAAACGTTTTTCCAAAGCAGTCAAACTTAGCTTGATTAGCTTGTTCAATTAATGCTGCAATATTTCTAATACGACGTGCCTAATGACATTTGTCCAAGTTGAGTTTCACAGGATTCCTCAATGAAGCCATGCAGTTTTCAAGGGATTAGCGGGTGCTTCCCTAAAAATCAAAAGGTTCATGGTCAGCCTTAAACCATGCCATCTCCAAAGGTTCATGGTCAACCTTAAACCATGCCATCTCCAAAGGTTCATGGTGAGCCTTAAACCATGTCATTTCCAAAGGTTCATGGTCAGCCTTAAACCATGTCATTTACACGGTTCGTGGGTCTATCCTTAAACCACACGGTTTGTGGGTTTATCCTTAAACCACACGGTTGGTGGGTTTATCCTTAAACCACGGGGTTGGTGATTTTCTTAAACCACACGGTTCGTGGGTTAATCCTTAAACCACGAGATTGGTGGTTTTTTCTAAACCACATGGTCGAAACCCGTTTGTACACAGTGAGACCTTCCTTTCAGTCGAAGCCCGTTTTTACACGGTGAGACTATCATCCGGTCGAAACCCGTTTGTACACGGTGAAACCTTCCTCCCAGTCGAAACCCATTTTTACACGGTGAGACTATCATCCGGTCGAAACCCGTTTTTACACGGTGAGACTATCATCCAGTCGAAACCCGTTTTTACACGGTGAGACTATCATCCGGTCGAAACCCGTTTTTACACGGTGAGACCATCACATCAAGTCAAAACCAGTTTGTACACGGTGAGACCTTCCTCCCAGTCGAAACTCGTTTTTACACGATGAGACTATCATCTAGTCGAAACCCGTTTTTACACGGTGAGACTATCATCCGGTCGAAACCTGTTTGTACACGGTGAGACCTTCCTCCCGGTCGAAACCCGTTTTTACACGGTGAGACTATCATCCGGTCGAAACCCGTTTTTACACGTTGAGACCATCACATCAAGTCAAAACCAGTTTGTACACGGTGAGACATTCCTCCAGTTGAAACCCATTTGTACATGGTGAGACCTTCCTCTCGGCCGAAACCCGTTTGTATGTGGTGAGATCTTCCTTTCGGCCAAAACCCGTTTGTAAACGGTGAGACCTTCATTTCGGTCGAAACCCGTTTGTACATGATAAGACTATCATATCCAGTCAAAAACTATCATATCAAGTCAAAACCCATTTTTATACGGTGAGACCATCACATCAAGTCAAAACCAGTTATTACACGGCGAGACCATCACGTCTAGTCGAAACCCGTTTTTACATTGTGAGACATTTTTTATAGTCTAAACCACACGGTTCGTGGGTCATCCTTAAACCCCGCTTTTAAAATGTTCATGAGTTTATTTCTAAACTGCAATTTTTCAAAAGGTTCATGGTCAACCTTAAACCATATTATCTACAAAGGTTCATTGGTTTTCCTCAAATCATGCATTTTCAACCCGGTCAAAACCCATTGTTACATGGTGAGACCTCATTCCTCTCCTTCTTCTTATGACACGGTGAGCTTTGTAGCCCGGAGAGCTTTTGTAGCCCGGAGAGCTTTGTAGCCCGGAGTCTTTTTTCTTATGACACGGTGAGCTTTGTAGCCCGGAGAGCTTTTATAGCCCGGAGAGCTTTATAGCCCGGAGTCCTTCTTCCTATGACACGATGAGCTTTGTAGCCCGGAGAGCTTTGTAGCCCAAAGTCTTTCTTCTTATGACACAGTGAGCTTTGTAGCCCGGAGAGCTTTTGTAGCCCGAAGAGCTTTGTAGCCCGGAGTCCTTCTTCTTATGACACGGTGAGCTTTGTAGCCCGGAGAGCTTTGTAGCCCGGAGTCTTTCTTCCTATGACATGGTGAGCTTTGTAGCCCGGAGAGCTTTTGTAGCCCGGAGAACTTTGTAGCCCGGAGTCCTTCTTCCTATGACACGGTGAGCTTTGTAGCCCGGAGAGCTTCTATAGCCCGGAGTCCTTCTTCCTATGACACAGCGTGCTTTGTAGCCCGGAGAGCTTTTGTAGCCTGGAGTCTTTCTTCCTCTTATTGACAAGACGCTCTTCCATAGTTATGAGTTCTTTCCATCGACCTAATACGTGCCTATGCACTTGGGTCTGTCGTCAAAATAATTTAGGTGTCTTTTGTCTTTGAAAGGAACCTCTTCGAGCTCCCATTCAAAGAGGGGCAGCTGTTGACACCTAAATTTTACTATTTTACTTAAAACTTAATCGCATACAAAACTAGGAATTAGTTGCTAAAAAAAATCCAAAAAAATTGTCATAAAAAAACAAAAAAAACAAAAAATGCTTAAGGGGTCGAGTTGGGCCTGATTTGGCCTAGGCCTAGCCTAGCTTCCTTTCCCCTCCAGCCCACGCCTGGCTGTCTTCCTCCTTCGCACGCGAACCTGCAAAACCAAAGAGAAACAGGGGCAGTAGGGGAGTGGCAGGAGGACAGAGAACAGAGCAACGAGGAGAAACCGAAAAAAGCAGGAGAAAAAGGGGAAGAACTAGGGAGCCAAAAAAGGAGAGCTGGAGAGAGGAGCCCCTCCATCGTCGGGGGGGCCGAACCCCTACGCTCGCCGCCTCCGTCCCGGCCAGACCGCCTCCGCCTCCGCCCGTTCTACCGCGTCGGAACGCCGACCCCGAGCCTGCTGCTCGTGACCTCCCCCGTCTCACCGCTGCTGCATCCCGACGCCAGTAGCCCGAGCTGGTCACCGAGCCCCCTCGCCACGCGACCTGCAACCGTCCATCTGCAACCCCCCGACGACCGCCGATGTCGCATCACTAGCCCCTGCCGCTGCTCATCTATCGGTCTTTGCCGCGACTGCCCGGCTGCCGCGCATCGCGCTGCACCTCCATCGTCTGTGATTGTCGACGTTGCTGCTTCTACTGCCAGCCCGCACCTCCTCCGTCGCTCGTGCCGCTGGCAAAGACCGCCATCATCACCTTCCCACTCGAGCGCCCCAACAACAGCAGATCTGAGCCAGTCTTCGCTCCACCACTGAGCGAGCCCTGCATCGGCTCACGCCTCCTCTACTGCTCGTGCCGCGCCACCACCGGGATTCCCCTCGCCCGCGAGCTCATACCATCCCCGACGCCGGCAGATCGAACCGGTCGCGATGCGGTGGCCATCTTGCAGCTGTCCGAAGCTCCTCCGCCGAACACTGACGCACCGGAACCCCCCTCGCCCGTGTCACTCCCTCAAGCCGTGCCACCACCGATCACACCTGATGCCGCTGCTCAACCTCCTCATTGCACCCTCCCCGCCGAGCACTGCACCGCGAGCATCGCGCCACCACCGCCGCCGCCTCTACCCGAAGCCCGCGTCGCGGTCCGCCTCCAAAGCCACGTGCCCGAAGCCGCCTTGCTCCATCTTTGCTCCGCCGTGTCACTGCCCCGTCAAGCCAGTTGCCGCCGTCGTCAACGCCTCTCCAAAACCGGGTCTTGGCCGGGTCGGGCGAAAGTCATGAACCGGGTAGGGTTTTTCTCACATCGGGCCGGTTATACTTAGGGCTTGGTTTAGGCTGTTTTAGGTAGTGAGCTTAGGGACTTGTGGATTTGGGCTGTTTAGTGTGGGCTTATAAGTTTAATTTCTTTTAAAAAGAGAGGAGGGGACCTCTTGGGTTGGGCCCGCGATTCGGGCCCACTCGCTCCTAATTGGATCAACCCTGGGTTCGGTCTCGACCGGACCCGATCTTGAACCGGGTCGGGTTGGATAGGACTGACCTGACCGGTCCGGTCCAAAATATATATTTTTTAATTTTTTATTTAAAAAAATTTCGAAAATTCAAAAAAATATATATTTTTAATTTTTTATTTTAAAAAATTTCGAAAATTAAAAAAATATTAAAAAAATATTAAAAATTAAAAAAAAATTTAAAAATTTAAAAAATAATTATTTTTCTTTTAAAAATTAAAATTTTTAAAAAAATTTAAAAATTTAAAAATTTAAAAATTTAAAAATTTAAAAAATTTAAAAATTTTGAAAATAAAAAAATGATGGGATTTGGTTAGGAATTGCTATATCTTGCCGTGTTAGTATAATTAGGCATTTATTTGCTCGCACATTAATTATGTTACATGTTTGATTTACGTATCTAATTATGTTTAATTGTACGTGTTTAATTTGATTGCAATTAGGATTTTGGTAGTTATGATTGTTACTTTAATGACTGCGTATCTGCATGATCACCTCACATGGTATAAAATCAATCTAAACTGCTTGCCAAACATCATTTTGTTAAAACGAACAAGATTAGGTACCGAAAGGGCACTAATTGGTTAATTAGTGTAATCAAGTCCCCGATCCTAGATTCTCTGGTTGCGTAGGAAGTGAGACACACTCCCATGCCTCACTTGGTTTCTAGCCGACCCCAATAGGCTAGTGGCGACTCCTTTTGTGCAAAATTCCTTAAGAATATCCCAATGTCACGCGGGGTATGGGCTTGGGAGAGCTCGTGCTTAATCATGGGCCTTAGGCCCGTCCTTTGGGCAATACCCCTAAACCTGTTCCCTCCCCCCGAGGGTAGGTCACGACACATATATGACCAAAAACCACAAATTTAGATCATGTTACATGAGTCTAGGTCTCGTTTTGCAAGTTTTAATGTCATGATCATGTATTTGTTACTTCATACTCTACAATAGTTTTGCAGAATAACTAGACTAGAACATATCATGGCTCAATCATTTGTGAAAAATTATCCAATCCTAAACTCACTGTGTGATGACTAATTCAACCACAAACTTTTTAATTTGATCAATTTAGTCCTATATCTTTCAACATTTTTCATTGAAACCCTTATGGCCAATTTTGGCCAAAAATGGCTACTGTGGAAGATTTTGTATTGTTTTAAAGAAATTTCTATTTTTTTTCCTTTTCTTTTCCATTTTGCCAATCGTTGACCACAACTAGCCATAGGTGAGGGTCGCCCTTGCCAATGACGTACTCATCCTTGGTTTCTTTAGAGTCCACTGAGTTGACTCCTCATCACAATGACCAACCCCTCCAACGATGCCAAGCACATCAAGAAGCTCTACGAGTTCGATGAGAGGATCAACAAGTCCAAGGATAGCATGATAGCCCTCGCTTGTGAGCCTTGACCATTCCACTCCTTCATGTGCATTTAACAATAGCAGTTTACTGAAGCATCTTGCATCATAATATTGGCACTAAACGCAGTTTAGTTTACGAGAATTCTTCTCACTTGTGGCATAAATATTTGGGTTACATATCCAAAGAAAGAATGAAAAGATTAGTGAATAATGAAATTCTTCCAAATTTAGATTTTATTGATCTTGGATTATGTGTTGATTGTATTAAGGGTAAATAAGCAAAACCCACTAAGAAAAGTGCTATAAGAAGCATAGAACCTTTTAAAGTTATATACACTAATATATGTGACCCTTTCGATGCTCCATCTTTTGATAGAGAAAGATATATTATCACATTTATTAATGATTTTTCACATTATGGTTGTATTTATCTATTATATGATAAATCTCGATTAGTGAATGCATTTAAGGTTTATATTAAAGAATTTGAGAGGTAATTAAATAAAAATGTGAAAATAGTAATGTCAAATAGAGGTGGTGAATATTATGAAAAATGTGTAATCATACTTTATTGGAAATGATTAGAATTATGATGAGTTATTCTTTTTTACACTTATTTTACACTTATCCTTGTAGATGTGTATTCATCAAAGATTTCTATATATTTATTAAACATGCTTCCTAGTAATGAAGTTTTAAGGACTCCTTTTTAACTTTGGACGAGAAGAAAACCTAGTTTATGATATCTGCATGTTTGAGGTTGTTTAGCAAAAGTGAGAATTTACAATCCACATGAAAGGAATTGGATTTTAAAATGACCAGTGGTTACTTCATTTGTTATACAGCAAAATCTAAAGTGTATAGATTTTATTGTCATAATCATTGTATAGGAATTGTTGAATCTGGAAACTCTAGGTTAATTGAAATAATGACATTAATGGAAGTGCAATAATGCATCATGCTTGCATTCATGAGTTAGGGTAGAAGTTCATATATCCAAAACTTCCAAAGTTGTTGTTTACGATATTATAGTTCAACCAATAATAATAATAATAATAATAATAATAATAACCAAACACTCCATAATGAAAATATCAATATTTAACTTATAGCAATTGAGTCATAATAAATAACGTTAAGAAGATTTCAAAGAGAAAAAGAGGTATGCTATTTCTAGTGGCTATGTGGTTTATTTGCAAGAGTTAAAAATTGACTTCGAAATTAGTAATGATCTAAGTTCATTTTTGCAAACCATTGAATGTGATGATTCTAATAAATGGTTTAATGCCATGGAAGCATGGTTAAGATCTATGGATCAATATAAAGTCTGGAATCTTATTGAATTTTTTGAAGAATGTAAAAAGGTTGGGTGTAAATGGATTTGTAGACCAAGGAAGACTCAAAAGGTGATATCAGACGGTATAAGGTCAAACTTGTTGCCAAAGATCTTACTTAGAAAGTAGGCATGGTTTATAAGGAGACCTTTGACTAGTCTCTAAAAAAGGCTCACTTTGAATTATTATGGCTTTAGTGGATTATTAAGATTTAGAATTACTATCAATACTAATGGCAATTTAGAGGAAGAAATTTATATGGACCAACTTAAGAGCTTTTCAGTTCAAGGAAATGAACACATGGTGTATAAGATAAAGAAGTTAATATATGGATTTAAGCAAGCTTCATGATAATGGTATCTCAAGTTTAATGATACCATAACCTCTTTTTGGATTTAAAGAAAACATTGTTAATCGGTGAAGGTCAATAGGAACAAGCTTATTTTTCTAGTTTTGTATTTTAATGACATTCTGCTTGCTATTAATGATTTTGGATTGTTAAGGTCGTTTAAGAAAGCTTGTAATAATAATTTTTTTCTAGTTTTGTATGTTAATAACTTTTTGCTTGCTACTAATGATCTTGGATTGTTAAGGTTGTTTCAAAAAGCTTACGTTAATAAAATTTTAGAGAGATTCAATATAAATAGATGTTTAGTATGAGCAGTTTCAATTCAAAAATGTGACAAATTTAGCCTTATGCAATGTTAGAAAAGCAAATTAGAATAAGAGCAAATGAAAAGTATTCCTTATGTGTCTACTATTGGGAGTTTAATGTGTACCCATGCTTGCACCAAACCAAACATCAATTCAGAAGTTGAAATACTAGGCATGTGATGCCCCAAGTACATCAAGCACTACATGTGTCATATTTACTTTTTTTCTTATAGATTTATTCACAAGTGAAAGCATAAAAAACAATTAGACATGTCATACAATTATTTCACAACTTAATATTATACATATGCATCACTTGCATGACAACATCTCAATACAAAACATGTAGGAAGGGTTCAATAACTCTTATTTCCACTACCATAGCTCCGCTCTCAAAAGTTTGCTTGTGCAACATCGATCCAACCATCTAAGGATCGATAACCTCCCCACACATTAGCTCATTAACAACATAACCAAGAGGACCATCAAAGCCTCCAAGCGGTCCCATCCAATCACCATTGGGGATCACATACTAGGCTACAAATCGATAGGAAACCCACTCGGCAAGTCCTATGTCAACCCATACCGGTGTAGTATACTTGGTATACGTAAAAACCAAATTACGCAACAGAACCTCCTTATAATCATACTCAATGTGTGCTAGGTCTCCCAAAAGTAGTGGCGGCGAAATGGCCATCCTACAAGTTTAAAAATGAAGGAATCAGCCAAAACCCAACAAGTGAAATTTCTAAGTTTAAAGTAAGAGTTCACCTTTATACCTACCCTAGCATAAAAATCATAAATATTTGAAGCAACATAATCAATATATGAGTACACACCTTACCTTCTTTGCAAGTTCTTCACATGAATGCATGGTATTATCTATTCAATGCACACGTATGACATATAATTTCTTGATGCATTAATATTATTTGGTGACTTATCAACACACACACACACACACACACACACACACACACACACACACACACACACACACACATGTATATATTCATGAGCATGCATTATCTTTTTCACTTCTGTCAAACACTCTCGAGGCATCTTGACATATAGAGCATCCTGACTCCAAGGCATCCCACGATAATTACCATAGGGCATCATGCCATATTCATACATATTCTTAAACGTGAGGCATTTTGACTCTTGAGATATCCCGAAACACTCCCCAAGATATCCTAACATAGGGCAATGTCGTCACCCTCATGTGGATGACGTTCTTTTATTTTTTAATTTTTTAATCCAATGTCATCATGCAATGTTATCATGCACCATTAATGCACCACATCATTTCACTTAATCATCATTCGATGAATATGTTCAACATCAACATTCTATGTATGCTTTCTCCAAATTTAACGAATAGACATTGTTAAATAATGATGCTTAAAAATACTTTGAGGATTAAGATATCTAGAGAACTAAAAGCATGATTTTATTTTTTTGGGATAAATACATTAAAAGTTCTAAAACTTGTTAACAAAGTGCAATTTAGTTCTAAAACTTTCAAAAAGTGTAATTAAGTCTTAAAAGTTGTCACGAAAATACAATCAAGTCTTAAAACTTAAAAAAAAAAAAGTGTTATTCAGTCTTAAAAGTTGTCACGAAAATACAATCGAGTTTTAAACCTTTCAAAAAGTGCAATAAAGTCCTAAAACTTGCAAATTGGTCAAATCAAGTCCTTTTGTGGATAGTACTTTTTGAAAGTTTTAGGTTTCGATTGTATTTTCATGATAAAAAAGTCCTAAAACTTGTAAAGAAGATGTAGTTGAGTCTTTAAACTTTGAAAAGTATAATAAAGTCCTAAAACTTGCAAATTAGTCAAATCAAGTTCTTTTGTTGATAGTATTTTTGAAACTTTTAGATTTCAGTTGTACTTTCATAACAAGTTTTAAGAGTCGATTGCAGTTTATGAAAATTTTGGGACTCGATTCCATTTTTTGACAAGTTTTATGACTTAACTACACTTTTTGAAAGTTTTAAGACTTAATTACACTTTGAAGACAAGTTTTAGGACTTTTAGTGCCCTTATCCCTTTTTTAATTGAAAACTGGCAATTTTCCTAATTCGATAACTTGCTAAAATCAATAACTCCACATTCAGTAATTTTCCCGAATTGGTAATTAGTAACTTTCCCAATCTAATAACTCTCTTGAATTGGTAACTTTCTCATTTCTTGCCATTTTTACACTCTTTTCACCAAAATACCACCAATTATCAAAGAATTAAGTCATACTTCTTATCATAACAAATAAAATCATCAGCACACAACTCAAACATACTATTACTAAACTTTCTCGCGCATGTTCATACAATTCACTTAAAGTAAACACTCATCAAGCAACCAAGTCAAGGACCATTAAGAACCTAGCTTAGCACTTAAAGCTTTCGCTTACCTTGAGAATAGCTTGGGTAAAATTAAAGCTTTAGTTTTCCTTCAAAGTAAAACAAAACCAAAATCAATTATTTTTGTCTTGAAAACAACAAATCCATTTATGAAAAGTGGGAGAAACTAATGAGTTTACCTCGTCTAAACCTAGAAACAAACTTGAGACTTCAATAAAATACGAATGTGGGATCTTTTGCTTTTATTCTTGGAATTGAAAGGGAAAGTTGGAAGGGAAGTGGAGAGTGATTGGTGAAGTAATGGAGTGGGGCCATGTCTTGGGAATTCTCTCTCTCTCTCTCTCCAATTTTAGACATGACCATAAACAAAGAATGAAAGAGGAGATGGCTTAACTATCGTTAGAGAATTAAATGCTCGTAGGTTTAAATCATTGAATCAAAGAGTACATAGGGTAAATGTTCCAATAGATTTCTTCATTTGACCCCTAGGTGAATAGTTTAGGCATGTGGCATATTCTCATAAATTAAGAAAAGAGATATTTAGGAGGGATTCATCTCATTTGGCCCAATAAAAAAGTGAGTCACTCCTTGCATTAATGAACTAGAAGTTAATATAGATGAAATAGGAATGACATCAACAAATGCTCAGTTCATTGTCTCACTTTGTCAATGGAGGAAAACTAGAAATGCATAGTTTAAAGTCTTACTTGCCAATGGAAGAGAGAGCCAAAAGAACAACTTTCCAAAGTAACTTTTTCGGTTGAATAATTAAGGAATCAAGGGAATAGGTACATAAATAAATAAAAAAAGTAGTGTCCATTCTAAATATTGATAGATTCGAAAAATATTTTGAACCCATCAAAATATTTAGCAAAACTTTCCGAACAACAGTTAATAATTAACTTAATAAATTTATAACTCATCGCTAAAAAATAACTGTCATATTAATAGATCGCATAAAATTTCTAACGTGTGACATTGAACGCAATTCTTACATATTAATAAATGAAGGAATTTTCTGGATGTCATAGGGTAGGTATCAAAGTAACCTAGGATTGGATCACCAAAAAGCTGCAAAGAGAGTTCTCAAATACTTGCAAGAAATGAAGAATCATCTGCCCACTTATAAAAAATCCAATCTTCTTAAGATGATTGGATACTCAGATTTAAACTTAGTTGGATGTGTTGATACAAGAAAATCAACGTTTGATTACTTTTTTTTTTTTTACTGGAGGGGCAATTCCATAAAAAAGTACGAAGTATTCAGACATTGCTGCATTCGCAATGGAGGCTAAGTCTATGGTATGTTTTGAGGCCATTATTCATGAGTTATGGCTTCGAAACTTTATTTCAAGATTTGTGATTGTCGATGGTATCGCCCAGCCGTTAAAAATTTATTGTGATAACCATGTGGTAGTTTTCTTTTCCAAGAATGACAAGTATTCTAAGGATGTTAAACATGTGGGAATTAACTACTTGTCCGTTAAAGAAGAAATTCATAAACATAGAGTGTCAATTGAGTACATTAGCATCAACCTTATGATTGTAGATCCCTTAACAAAAGGATTGCTACCAAAATATTTAATGACGATGTTGAAGGATGGGCATTATTGGATGTCATTAATGATTGCCTTAAGTCTATTTATTTGAAACTTTGAGCTCTTTAATGGGTTTATGATATTTCATGTTTTCTATTTAGCATACACGATGGAAATAAATGAATGTTCAATAAGATAGTCTCTAATAGAAACATTATAGTTGAAAAACCCCCTAACTCTATATGCGTACGGCCTTTTATAGGGGAAATACTAGGATTTCAATTTCTTCTTCAAATCAACATCCGCAATATCTATTCACCAATTTTATCCCATATTGATAAGAACTTAAGATTATGATAGAATTTTTCTCTAAATCCAAATCTTGTAAAGATAAATTGCAATATTTTCATGTCACTTCTGCCTTATCCAAAAAAATTCATCATATCCTAGAAAAATTTCGAATTCCAATTTCTCACGAGATAATTTCTGATCATTAAAACAACAGACTTGGGACAATTTGCTCGGTTCATGGATTTAGTCCGGCCTACCATGTTAAAGCTTAGAACCACTAATTTCAACCCATATGCCATCGGTCCAATCAATGAATGCATAAAACGCAAATTAAACACAAATGCACCTAAATCTATATGCTATGTAATTAATATTTTTTGTAGGGATAAAATTAACCCCTAATTTTTAATGCAATAAATAACTAAACGGCTTGCCAAAATTTAGGTGTCAACAGTAAAGATCTAAGATTCGTTGATTTTGAATTTCCACATGAAGAATTATATTATCACTTACATTTAACTGATTAATTTCGAGATTCCATTAGAGCGTTCAACATGAATTTTTGCTCTATCGCTGCTGAATATAGTTTTCAAATGCTAAATGCTCGTTCTCTATGTTAGTGAATTGATGGCAATATCAAAACCATCACTAATTACACATCAAAAGTTGAGGTAAGAATAGTGCAAGTGCCATAACTTTCGTCTTTTTTTTTTTTTTTTTACTGATATTACTGATTATTAATTAGGAAACCGGCACTCACTTAAGTGTCATAATTTCTTTTTTCACTCACTTGAATGCCATAAATTTAAAAATTGATCACTTAAGTGCCATTGGCGATTTGCCTAGCTGGAAAATCTGACGTGGACACCAATTGTCCTATGTTAAGAAGTACCGACATTCTCTGAGAGCCTTTTCATGTCAAATACTTCGCCACATCCGACACAGTTAACATGTGTTGGAAAATCCGACACCTAGTTAACTTTCGACATTCTTTGAAACTTGAGTCGCAATTTGACATGCAAGTTTCGACACACGAGGTCAATTTTAAAAATTTTCAATAAATAAGGGATCAAAATTTATATATGAAAAATAAAAACAATAATAAAAATAATAAATGGGGAAAAAAAGAAAACTTAGTCTTTCGTTTTTCTTATTCTCATTTCCCGTTATACACAATTTACTCCCCGTGTTTTTTTCTTTTCTCTTCCGGTACATCTGACATATGAGTCCAAAATGTGAATTGCTTGTTTTTTGTCCAAGTTTTATAGATTATTAAAATAGAGTTGAATTTATCAAATTGAAACAATGAATGATATTAATAAATGGTGAATCAATGTTTTTATTTTTATTTTTATGTAAACTCATTCTAGGCTTTTATTATTATTTATTTATTTGTGAATTTGAATCAAATTAATTTGATTGAAATAACCATAAAAATGATAATTTATTATGTATATATAAAATATATATATTTAAAATATAACATGTTCCAACGTATTGGAATTCTCTATTTTTTAGAAACGACGTGTGTCAGTGTGTCATGTCATGTTACGTTGCATGCCGCGTGTTGGTGTCGGTGCTACTTAAGTCCTACATGGTTTCGTCGATACTAACGTGAATAATTTTTTTGAATTTTGAATTTTTTTCTTTTCTTTTTGTCTTTTTTTAAGGCCGGCAACTCTCGTCGGCTATAAAACCCTTGCTCAATTTGGAGGAGGGCTACCTCACTTTCAGCCATGAAGGCCCTCACTAGCTCTGGGCGAAGGCCCATGCTAGATTTGGTGAGGTGACCACTAGCGAGGTAGCCCTTAGGGTCATGACCCTTGTTGGCCCTAAAGAATAGCGAAAAGAAAAACAAACAAAAAAATAATTAAAAAACATTGAAAATTCTGCATAGGATGATTTGCTGGAAATGGCACTCAAATATCGATTTTACTCTAATGTGACATTTCAAAGAAAAAAAAAATTTTGGCACTCAAGTGAGTGACATATGAAAATTATGACACTTGTGTTATTCTTCTTTCTCAAAAGCTTGATCACATGTCTAGCTTTTATGTCTAATGGCTAATGGTACATTTGGTTCAGCTTTCCCAATGGCCTTTCAGCCTCCAAACCCCCTTGGGAAAATGCTGGGCATTTGACAAACATTTTGAAGTATTTTTCAGCTAAATGCTGGCCTTGGAAATGTCAAAAGCTTGATGCAAGTAGAGACTAGCTTTTCAAAGTAGCACTTGCAGAATGCCGAAATTAGGATTAAAATAATTGTTTCCTTCCAAAACTACCATCACAAATTCTTTAGTTTTTCAATTTTGCCCCTCATTATTGTACATCTCTTTGAGTGAGGGCGGCCAATGAGGGTCGATAGTGGCCTAGATCTAGTTGGCTAGGGTCACGTGACCAAGGCGGGGCCACTTGAGGTCACAAGATCCAGGCGATGGTTGCCCGGTGACCTTAGTTAGGCTCACCAGCGGCCTGAGCTCTTCATCAACTTAGGCAAAGGGTTTGACTTTTTATCAATTAAAAAAATATATATAATTGACTCAAAATCCATTGGAAAAGTTTTTTGCCAAACACTATTTGAGCCCAATGTCACTTTGCAAAGAGTTTTCATTAAATGCAATTTGTATTTCCCCAAACTTTAGCTTTAAGCATTTACATTACACTCGAAGTCTATTTCTAAAGTTGGACCAAATGCACCCTAAGTTTGCTTAACATATTTGTGGAAGACGTTGAGCTTGCATATTACAAGCGTGAAATTCCTCTATCATTGAGTGGCTCTCTAACTTTTAATTTGTTTCATGGACATGTTTAATTGGGAAAAAAATATGAATTACTCATCAGGTTTTCTATTATATTTATATCTAAATCAATAAGTGTAGTGATTATTAGATGAATGGCAGGAGGGCAGACCCTCATGGGAGGATGAGACGCAACTTGAGTGAAAGTCCTCATCTCTTCACCCTGAAAGCTGATTACTTCCTTAATGTCTGTGTATAGAGTTTTGGACACTTCATTTCTTTCCATGCTTTGTAAGTTAAGTGTACAAAAGCGATCATCTCAAATATGACAGTCCAAAATTTACGTCAATGCAAATACTATAGAAGAGACAATGCACAATTTTGTGTAAACTGACTATGAACGTCATTGTTGAATGCATTTTCCAATTTTAACAATTGAGTTGATAGGATAGTCATCCCGAGCAATAAATTTATTATCAAGTCGAATCCGAGAAAGCTTATTCATAATCCTATTTACTAGTAATAAGTGACTCGATGAGATTGGTAGTTAGGATAAAATTTATAATGGGATGTATTTGGTTTTTGCCCAAAATAGGATAAAGCTGGATATATGCCAGATAAAAATATCCTATAGGGAAAGTGAGATAACGGTGGATAGAATTTCGATATCTATAATATAAAACCTATATTTCTCAAATAATAAACTTCTTAAGTTAATAAAATTGAAATGATAACTAATTATACATAATTTTGAATTTTAATATAAATTTCAAAATAACAAAAAAGCATCATTTTTCATTTTTAATTATTCTTATTTTTATTTATATATTCGAAATTTCTTGCCAACCTATAATATAAATTCAATATATATTTAGTATTTATATTTCTTACATATTTTTGGTATTTTAGTATTTTAGGTATATTGGTGCATTTTATAATTTATTAAAATTTTATTAAGAAAAGATGGAAAGGAATAAAAAAGGGAAAAAAAGAGAAGGAAAAATAATAAGAAAAAAGTAATTATAAATAAAATAGACAAGAGTATCGCAGCATTATACTTTGACAATCCTGTCATCTCTCTTACTAGATTCGACATATATTGATTGATCTACCCCATTGATGTTGATGTAGCCCATTTACATTTCTTGTCATAGTTGAACCAGTGGTTTTGGAATGTTGCAATGAACTCTTTTACCACTTAAGATTTGGATCGTACAATAATTATGGACTTATTGGCGAAAGTCATCTCCATTTGTGCATTTATAATTTCTTTAGTAGTGGATTATGAGAGTTTCTTTAGCAGTGCATTTTTAGGTTCATTATATAGATATGCCATTCATACTAAACAAAAGACAAGATAGGATATGAAAAAAATTTGTTTTATTAACGCGATTCACCAAACGGTGAATTGGATATAGCAACATTCCTAGATTTCATATCCTATTCTTCTTCTTCTTTTTTGTCATAAGCAAGTGTTTTCTTTCATTCATCAAAACGAGAATTACATGAGAAAGGTAAATAAACTTCCGAACATAAGATATCCCAAAGGAGCTAAGAGAGAAAGACACCCAATTCAATGGAAGGTTTTTACTTTGTTGGGATTTTGCAATCCGGTCTCCAGCTTGGTTTGCTTCTCTTAGGCAATAAGCTACCTTCATGGAGCTTCTTCTCGGCCCGTCATTTTCTCCAGTACCATCCAACTGTCGCTCTCACACTCCAAATCCAACTCCTGCAGCTGTACTTCACTCACATGCATTCTCTGTCTCTGTTTCAGGAGGTATCGTACCCCTTGGATGAGTGCTAGGGCTTCTGCTTATGGAGGGGATGAAGCTCGGATCTCCTTCACGAAGCCACCTTCGACCATCCCACTCGAGTTTCTCAAGATTCTGGCGATTGATCATGGCGTCTCACTTTCCACCTATGAGATATGCACGTTTAGCTTCAGGATATTGCCGATATCCAAGATTTCTTTAACAGTTTGATCAGCAAAAAGATTATGGAGCATTGGTTCGTTCGGTTCCCTCGTTTCTTCATTGATTAAATCTACCACCATGATTGGGTCATCCTTGTTTGTAGGACCCCCAATTCTTCCCGATAAAAGTCATTTATCTTCTTGGATATTGATAGATTTTCCATCTTCCACTGTCCATTTAACTTCTGATTCTATTGTTTCTCTACCCGCTAAAATTCTTTGCCATCCCCTGGATGGAAGGTGTTCTTTTCTAGCTTTCCACAATAGTAGATTCCTTTAAGGACCTAGCTCCATAATGCCAAGAGGTTTTGAAATAGTCTCTAGAATTGTTTACCTAACACGGCTTTGTTGAAAATGTGCAAGTCTTTGAAGCCTAAACCTCTTTCATCTTTTTTGGATTTCAACACTTCCCATTTCTTCTATGCATTCTCCTTCTTGAATCACTTCGTTTCCACCAGAACGAAGCAATTCTTTTCTCAATGGCATTACAAACAGATTAAGGATCTTAAAAATCGACATGGTATATTAAGGTAGAGCCTGTACCACACTTTTTATCAAAATTTCTTTACCTACTTTTGACAGAATCTTTTCTTTCCAACCCTCTATCTTCATGTTCACTCTAGCAAAAATCCACGCAAACATCTCTTTCTTTGATTGTCTCCATTTGGATGGTTTGCCAAGATATTTCCCACATTTTTCAATGATCGGAACATGTAGTTCTTGTGCCATATCCCTTTTCAAATTCGGGGGACAGCCACTGCTAAAGGCTACTCTTGATTTGTTTAGCTTGATAGCTTAGCCCATAGCAAAATGGTACTGATTTAAACTAGCTGCCAAGCTTTGGCTTTCCTTAACTGTTCTATCTAGAAAAAGTATGGCATCATTAGCAAACAAAAGGTGTGACAATGTAGCGCAATACCTGTTGAGAGGGATTCCTTTAAGACTTCCATCCCCGGTGGCTTTATGCAACATCCATGATAGAACATTTGTCATAAGTATGAATAGATAAAGGGGAAAGTGGATCTCCTTGTCTAATCCCATGTGTGGGTAGAAAATATTGAGTGGGTTCTCCATTAACTTTCATGCAAAAAGAAACAACTAAGACACATGCAAAAATTTCCAAGTAGAAGAGGAGGTCAAACGGGGTCCAGCGGTACTTGGAACCAGACTAAAGGGTGAGGAACGGCTAGGGGTGGTTGAAATTGCTAATGGGTTTTGTACGGGTTTTTAGGGTTTGGGCGGAAGGTAGATTCAATTGATTAAGAGCTTGTAAGGCAGAAATGTTGCTGCATCTTGGTGCTGGGCGAGGAGGTAATCCATTTGGGAAGAAGCAAAATCGGATTCAAGGGGGTTTTAGGGTTGCGATTTTACTACCCATGAAGGGGATAAAGGAAAGCTTTGCCCAGGGAGAAAAAGGAAACTCTATGGAGATAGTAAGAGAGATGCGAAGAGGAGACTGGTGGAATTCTCATATCCTATTTTATTCAATCATATCTTAACTAAAAATCCTATTGATACCTAATTTTTAGTTGACACATCACCAAAGATAAAATGTCAAGATTAGGGTTTCCAATGGCGATGGAACCCTTTTCTCAAATAAAAAATGTCATTTTTCATTTCATTTTTCTTAGCCCTTCATTTGTGAGTAATTACTTAGCTATTTTCATCTAAAGCTCAAAAAGTCAAAAACTTTTTGGTTGACTATTTGATCAAAAAATCAACCCGGGTCAAAATTTGGCTCTTTACACAAAAAGTTTCCAAATAGTCCCAATTTCATTTTGGCCATAAAATTTTTCAAAAAAATCAAATTTTTGACCATAAATTGACATTTTAGTGATTAAATCAACCTTTTAACAAAAAAATTGAAAAATGTGAAAATCCACAAATCACCTTATTTTAGCTTCAATTTGACTTTGGCCACAAAATTTCTCAAAAAATCAATTAAGAATCTATTTTTTCTGACTTTTTGGATTAAGATTGAAATCAACCAAAAAAAGTACTTCTTTTCTAGTCATATTTTGGCTTAGTTTCTTTTACTACATTTGATCTAGAGATCATTTTAACTCCACTTGTTCAATTAATTTTGTGATTTAGCATGTCAAGATAAAAATTTCCGATTTTAGCCCTAATGAGGGATCTCGAGTCATTATTCATGATTAGTGATATAACGCATTCAATGAGCACAATTTCTTAGTGGCTATCCATGGCCAACATTAATTTTGGCAAATTCATATGGGGACTTCTCAATTTGATGGATAAAATCCATCCAAAAGTTGCGAAATCAAGTCAATGGATTACGATTGAGCTGATTCAAGTTGGCCCATTCTAGACTAACATCCAATTGAAGTAATCAAGTTTCAATTTGGCCAAAAAAATTTCAATTACAAATGTTAGTTTAGCTTGCAGTCTCATTTTAGTGGAAATTAACCCAATTATGGCATTTTATGTATAATTCATTGCCCTGGATAATCCAATTTCATTTGACTTGATCCAATTTGTACAAAATAATTTTAGTTTCATTTTAATTGGAAAAAAAAACATTACATCCAGAAGCTATTGCGTCGGCCGATACAATATCTTGCAAAATAAAAGGAGTGAAGATATTCCAGTTGCGGCCCAGGTCAGATCTGCCATGGGCTTTAGCGGCCCAATCTGCTGCTCCATTTGCCTCCCGTCTACAGAACTGTAGCTGCAAGTTAGGGTAAACGGCAAGCAGAGCGTCAAATTCCAACGGCCCACAATCTTTTTTAACCGGCCAAGGCCTGGCTGACGACTAGCCCACCCTTTGTGCAGTAAAATTGCAAAAATGTCCCTTTCAATTTTTAATTCAAGAAGATATGCCATCCTAGCCATTCATCTTATATAATCTAGACCATTGGATGTGCCATGTCATTAACCCATGTGACCAATTTTAGCCAATCACAAGATTGCTTAGTCCCAAGCTTGTTTGATCTTATCTTAAGAGATTAAACCTAGCCATTCTCGTAAAAAAAAAAAAAAAAACAAAACAAAACAAAACAAACAAACAAACAAACCTAGCCATTGATCAAACCAATTGCTAGGATTCAATTTTGACCGAACTGTATAAGGTTTTCTCTCTGAAATTCAAAGAGGGGCTCATTTTCAGATTATCTTTCTCTCTCTCTCTGTTGCTAGCTTCCCTACCGGCCACCGCCTTGCACCAGCCATTTTTCGGCGATCCCTCGCCTCTTCGACATCCATCGATTCTCGCCAGTCGCAAGAGTCGCTGCTGTCATCTCTCTTCGAAGCTTGCCGATTGGCAGCATTTTCTCCTTGGGCCGAGAAGACGTGTTCCACACCATCCTTCCTTCAGCGGTTGCAATCAGCTATTCGAGCGGTCCTTTAGTGATCTGACGGTGGTCCTAGACTTGCAACGGCAGTCCTCGACGAGTCCTTGATCCTTCAATGGCCGAAGCTCCTCTGATTCTCTTCTAATCGGTGATCATCTTCAACTTCTTTTGATCTCCATCTTTTGATTACTGTGAACTTGATCTGGATATTCATCTCACTTCAAGTTTTGTGATCACTATTCAGATCATTGGAGAGCTATTCTGGCCACGACTTGAGCTAAAAATCCAGTGGCCAATTAGCTCATTGAGGTTGAGGATCGAAGATAACATAGGCAAAGCCCTTTAGACCTTCCAATGAAGCGAGATCACCTTAAATGATCGGGACTAGAATTCAACATTTTGGTGACCATACGTGCTTATATTGATGATTTGAATGAGCTAAGATGAGTGATGGATGATCAATTGCTTGATGATGATTGATTGGGAAATTCATAGCACTTCTAAAATAATCTGTTTGGAGCTAGGATATGAGCTAGAAAATGATGAAATCTTGCAAAAATGTGCTCTAGACATTCGAAGTACGCTTGCTGGGCTTAAATTTCATATATTATATGCCTAGATCCGATGTTGTTTGCTAGGTTAAACCTACTTCGAAATATCATGCTCAGATCTGAATTTTGAATGTTCTGTTTTGTATACTCTCTTTAGGTGACAGAAAAGAGAGAGGAGAGAAAGAAATATGGGAAAAGTGTTTTCTCTATATTGATTTATGTATGTCAATACATTGTACATTTATAATGTAAGGATGGAAAAATAAACTAGGAACGACAATATACATCAATTAGAATTTCCTATTTACTGTATTAATCAAAGATATACTAGAATCAATTATAATCAGAATCGACTCTAAGATCTTCCAACACTTCCCCTCAAGCTGATGGCCTATATATGTCAAGGACACCTAGCTTGCTCAATAGAAACTTGTGTTGTCTTTGGCATAGTGGCTTAGTGAAAATATCTGCAGGTTGATCCACTATTCTGATGCCTTTTGTTATGAGAACTCCTTATTTGATTTTTTCGCAAGTGAAGTGACAGTCAACTTCTATGTACTTTGTTCTCTCATGAAAAACTGGATTCGCTACCAACTTAAGTGCAGCATCATTATCACAGAACAATTTACTTGGTCCACTGACTTGTATTCCCAAATCTGAAAGAAGTTCTCGTATCCAGATAATTTCACAGGTGGTTTTCGCCATGGCTCGATATTCAAACTCAGCTGATGACAATGATACGGTAGATTGCTTCTTGGTCTTCCACGAAATTAACAACTTTCCCAATTTAATACAAAAGCCGGTGATGGATCGCCTAGTCATCGGGCAAGTAGCATAATCAGTGTCACAAAATGCCGTCATCCCCATATCACATTCACAAGATAGAAATATATCGAGTCCCGGGCATCCCTTCAAGTATCTTACAACTTTCGAAGCTACATTCATGTGTGACTCTTTTGGCATACGCATGAATTGATTGAGTATTTGTACCGCATAACATATATCAGGTCTTGTTATGGTAAGATATATCAACTTTCCAACAAGTCGTTGATACCCTAACGAATCCTTAAGCAATGGGTCCTTGTTTGATGAAGGAGAATTAAGATCATACTCATGTGTCATCAACTTGACATTTTGTTCAATGGGTATTACTGCTGGCTTGCAACTTGATAACCCTGCTTCAGAAATGATTTCCAAGATAAATTTCCTCTGACTGAGAGAAATTCCTTTGTCAGATTTGGCAATTTCAATGCCAAGAAAGTATTTAGGAGGTCCCAAATCTTTGATGTGAAAAGTGGAGTGCAAATATTCCTTGAATTTTGCAACATGAGAATCATTATTTCCCATAACCATTATGTCATCAACATATATCAGCAAATAGATCGATGATTTTCCCACATTTCATGTAAATAAAGCATAATCATGTTTGGAATGCTGAAAACCTACATTGGTTAGTGTAGCAGTAAATTTGGCATACCATTGTCTAGATGCCTGTTTTAATCCATACAAGGATTTGTGAAGACGACATACCCGATTCTCCCCCTGTCTGCGTAATCTTTGAGGAAGATCCATGTAGATCTCTTCATCTAATTCACCATGGAGAAAAGCATTGTTGACATCCATCTAATGTAAGGACCAATTGCGTATTGCTGCAACAGATAAGAAAGATCGGACAGTAACTTCCTTCGCGACTGGGGAGAATGTCTCGTGATAATCAAAGCCTTCTCTTTGAGTGAAACCTTTGGCTACTAACCAAGCCTTGTAGCATTCTATGGAATCGTCTGATTTGAACTTAATCTTGTAAACCCATTTACAGCCGATCGGTTTTCGATGCGGTGGTAAGGGAACTACGTCGCAAGTATGATTCTCCATGAGGGCAGCAAGTTCAGACTTTATTGCTGCCGCCACTTGGGGTCTTTTGATGCCTCAATGAATGAAGATGTCTCATGTTCTTCTGAAATGCGACTGATACAACACATATGCTCTGCTAATAACCGATTGAATGAAACATAGGATGAAATGGGATATTGTGTACCTAAAGAGTTTGCAGCATAACATATATAGTCTTTTGTCCATGTAGGTGGACGACTCTATCTTCCAGGACGATGAGGTGGCTCAGCTATATGTGCAGGAGCCATGGATAAGTCAGCAGCCACTTCTGTAGTGTCCACAGATGAAGAAACTTCCTTAGAGGAAGCTGGTAATTCCGTCTCTGGATGTGAGAATTCCACTGGTGTTAGTGTGTAGCTAGGTGTCATAGAGGGTGGATGTGCCATAAGAAAATCAGGTGCTAATGATAAATCTTCATCAGACAGAAGAAAACGATTGTTTTCTGGCAAAGTATCTGATGAAGGCAGCTTCTCTTTGAAGGGGAATGTTTCTTCATGAAAAATAGCATCTCTGCTGGTAAAGAAATGTCTTGTAGAAAACTCCATGACACGATAGCCCTTTTGAAGAGAAGGGTATCCCATAAAAACGCATCGTGTTGTGCGGGGCTCATGTTATCTCGATGACCCACATTTGTTGCATAACATAAACAACCAAAGACTTTAAGATGGCTATTATCTGGTTGTTTCTTGTAAAGCATCTCAAATGGAGTTTTACTATGAAGAATCTGACTTGGCATGTGATTAATCAAATAGGCAGTTGTGACGACACAATCTCCCCAAAAATTTTCAGTGATTGAGGCTTGGTATTTGAGTGTACAAGCTACCTCTAAGAGATGTCTATGTTTTCTCTCAACAACTCCATTTTGCTATGGAGTATAAGTACAAGAACTTTCATGGAGTATCCCATGAGTAGACAACAAGTGAAGTAATGAAAAGGAATTATTGGCTTGAGATGTACTAACTGGAAAAGATGCTCGAGTTTGTTTAGCTAGAAGACAAATGGGACATTTTGGGTGAGGGAATTTAGCACTGTGACCCAATTGTTGATGCAAAGGAGATTTTTATTATAACTGATTGCATTACAATAAATGCGTTTATTCAATAATTCTAAATCTCTGGAGAATTGACCCAAAAATAAAGTCCTTGTGCCTCATTACCCAGCCCATCACTTTGCCAGTTGAAAGGTCCTGAAAGACACAATTTCTAGAATTGAATATGGCTTTACAGGAATTGTCCATACATACTTTTGCGACAGAGAAAAGATTAAACTCAAAAGCTAGAATGTATAGGACATTTTTAAAGACAAAATTTTGACCAAGATGTACGGTACCGATTTTAGTAACATACGTAATGTTCCCATTTGGAAGACGTACCGTAACAGGAGATTGTGGGTTTTGATGGACATGGGAAAATAGAGACTCATTACAAACTATGTGGTTACTAGCGCCTAAATCAATAATCCATGCATCAATAGATAATGAATTCCTTTTATGGAGAAAAGTACCTGAGAATCCCGCACCAGTGTCACCAGCCTTGAGTTGGCTCAAAGCTTGCACGATATATTCATATTGTTCTTGGGTTATAGTCTGTTGAGATGTTCCACCACCCTTCCGTGTAGAGACGATAGATTGAAGACTCCCTTTCCTTTTTATTGTTAGGTCTCCCATGCAATTTCCAACATGTATCAACAGCGTGGTGTGGACGTTTGCAATATTCACAATATTTATTTTTAATTTTTGAATTTTGCCCACTGACCTTCCTTGCTGACATGGTATTTCGTGCGCCATACGATCCTTTATAAATTGGTGCTGACGTGTCAAAATATGGACCGTCTAATCTGGTTGAATAGTTCATCAAACTGAAGCCGTCCGATCATGCGCGTCGATCCCAGTCGTTCACCCCAGAGATCTGATCCAGCCCGTCCGATCTAGCGCGCCTCCCTCGACCGTCAGATCCAGCACCTTTATCTAGGCCGTCTGATCCAGATGCGCGATCCCAGTCTGATCATGAAGAATTAGGGTTCTCCTCTCGTCTAGTCGCGAATGCCGCAAGGCCTCATTTTCCTTTTGCAGCTCCGAGACTCCCCCCAGCTCCGGTGATCGTCTTTGTCGACATGAGACCAGATGGGAACACCGCGAAGCCCATTCCTTCACCAACCAAGGTCTGCTCAACTGCGGCTACCCGCTGATTTTCCTCTTGCACGACCAATTGGAAGATTCGTCCGAGTGACGGTTGGGGATCCATCGCAAGAATTTGCGACCGAAATGCTGAGTATGACTCGTTCAAGGTAAGGAGGAATCTTGTGGCCTTTTCCTTTTCTTTGATTGTGTAATATGTCGGAGAGTGGCCTCCAACCCCTCCAATTTGTCTTCTGCCGCTTCAATCTCGTTCCACAAAGCCGACAACCAGTTGAAACAGGCTGTGACTGAGAGATTGCCTTGTCTCAACTCGATCAGGGTTTGTGTTAATGAGAAAAGCCTCACCCTATCTGATTTTCCATACATTTCTTGTATGTTATCCCAAAATTGTTTCGAGTCTTCTGTCGGAGGGAGGCCGGCGGCAACATCAGGTGCCAAGCAGTTCCCAATCCAGGTGCGTACCAGTTGATTGCAGCACCACCAATGTCTCTATAATCATTCATCCGTTGGGTAAGAGATCGTTCCGTCGATGAATCCTTCTTTAGCCTTGGTGACGAGCGCTCACTGGAGATCGCGAGCCCAAGAATGGTAGTTTGCCGGCCCGGTGAGCTATTGACTGATCAGCCCCAACTCCAGCCCGTCCGCCGGGGACGTATAAACGGGTCTCCAAGTTCCGGTCGTCCGCCGTTGAGCGAAACGGGTAGGGTGGTCTATGCGGACCATGTGGAAACGGGTAGGGCTCCAGCGTGAATCCGAGCATGAACCGGGTCTGTGACCCGTCTCTGTCGAACCCGATTGGTGCGACCCGTGTGGAAACAGGTAGGGCTCCATTCCCTGCCCTGGCATGGGTCCACGTCTGTGACCGATAGCCATCGAACCCGACTCACCAGTTGGATCAGTCCCATATGGGTATGGGGCCCGGGTGTCCCTGTGCCCGGAACCCACTATGCGGTACCACCATGTGCGAGGGCCAAGAATCGGACTAGGCATCTGTGTTGAAGCAAGAGCAGGAGCGGGAGCAGTGTTGGTCACCTGCCCTTCTTCAATCAATCCGACGTGATCAGAGGGTGAAGTCGTCCAATCCTGGGAGGATGAATCCTCTACTGTGGGATTCATAACATTTTTATCTTTTGCCATGATATCAAAATTGAATTTCTAGTCGCCTTGCTGATTTGTTTTGCAGAGGAGGAAGTGCAGTAACAGATCAGAAAAGAAGACGATGGCAATTCAGGAAGTTGTGGAAGCTAGGTCAGGAAACGAGAGCTCTGATACCATGACAGAAAAGAGAAAGGAGAGAAAGAAATATGGGAAAAGTGTTTTCTCTATATTGATTTCTGTATGTCAATACATTGTACATTTATAATGTAAGGATTGTAAAATAAACTAGAAAAGAGAATATACATCAATCAGAATTTCCTATTTACTGTATTAATCAAAGATATACTAAAATCAATTATAATTAGAATCGACTCTAAGATCTTCCAACATTAGGTTTCACTGTTTTGACTGATGTGTGCTGTTTAACGATTTTTTAAGAATTTTCTAAATATAAATTTTCATGAAAGCTCATTTACTAGGTCGGATTATCCATAAATCGTTCATGTCTACTTCTGAGAAAACTGTTTTCCAAAACTGACCTACATGCATTCATTGATATTTGTAAAATCAGACATTTAGAATTTGTGGTTGATGTCTTCATGAGATTTATTCTTTTCATCCTGATCTAGTTGCTGTAAAATTTTCATTAAAAAAAAAATACATTTGACGGATGCGATTAACGTCGCATTTTACGTTTTTGTCTCTGGAAAAGCCATTTTACAGAACGACCTTCGGCTGTTCTGCAATTTCTATGAAATTTTGTGATTGGAATATGATGTCAGCGTCTCCATGAAAATTGTAGATCACATTTAGAGATATGACTTAAAATTTCCAGATCAAATCAAATTCATGTACTATTTTTCATGAATGTCATGAAGTTCCAGTGATGTTTTGTAAACTGTCTGCTCCGATCCGACCTTTGTCTGCTTCTCGATTATTATAAAATCGTAGGTTTAGAATCAGATGATGATGTCTCATGAGAAATGATCCTGACACTTCATTCGTTGTTGGCAAAATTTCCAGAAAAAAATAATGTTGTTAGCTATTTTTAGTGGACTTCTCAATGTTGCAGCGATATGCTAAATTCTGTTTTCCAGAATAACTGTTCAATCATTCTCAAATTTTTACGAATTCTGGTGACTGAAATTTCAAAACTCTTTCTTCATGAAAGTTGTAAAGGACATTTCAAATTGCGTTTTGACATTAATTTCATTGAATTTGGAACTCTTTAAGGTATCCAAATGGCCTTATCATTGCGGCGTTTATTCCGCATCTAGGTATTTCTTAGATACCTAAAGGTACTTTCGTAATTTCGATAAAGTCAATGTCCTTATTTGAAAATCTTCAAAACACGAAAGCCAAAGGTGATGATCTCATTCTTTTGACACCAATTTTGTTGAGATTGATGCACATTTGATCATTCAAGGAACTTGATTAGTGTGCTGACTTATCCACACCCAAGTTCTGGAATTCATTTCCCAAGAACATTACTGGTTTCAAAATTTCAATAAAATTGAGGTCCTTGTTTGTCCTCATCCAAAACATGAAAAACCTTCTTTAAAGGACTCATTTACAATTATACAAAAGTATTGACCTTGATTGCAAAAATTGAAATGACATGACTTGTTCTATGTTGAGTAAGTGACCCATTTTAGTTCACTTCGCATTGCTTGATTGTATGAGAATCAAGGCTTTTTTGGGCCTAAGTGCATGCAACTTGACTCTCTTCGCATGTGGATTTTAAATGTATGGCTTAGGGACGATGCATGATTGCGGGTTACTCTGGGGATGTACTTAGATCCAAATTTAGGACCAAATGGAATTGACCACAACTTGTGAACACAAGTATGGCCAATTACCCTTGGTCGCAAATTAATCAAATAGGCATCTCAGGAAAGGGCCAATATGTACAAATCAAAGGCTGCCCCCGAGGCAATTTATAACCATTTGCATGCAATTCTTTGATTCATTGAAAGCATTAGGTTGAATCCATATGGTCCTTCTTGCTTGTGTCGTATGAATTGTATGCTTAGTATTAGCATTATCAAAATGACCCTAAATGGGTATGGTAAAGAAGATTTGAAGATGGTGGAATGGCATATGTCCAATCCGGCCTTATCCATTCCCCGACATATGTCTCAGTTTCCAATTTGTGTCGTACAAATACTTGATAAGTTGCGGGTTTTATCTTCCTTTTTTGTACTTAGTTTAATTCATCTTTTATTTTGCTTGTTGTTTACTTTCCCGCACTGCAATTTCATTACCTGTGTGATTTCTTTTATCCTTCAGTTAGCTAGTTTAGAAATGGCACAAATGAACCATCCATGTGCCATCGTTTAGTAGTAAGAAATTTGCATGAAAATGTAAAAAAATTGCATGACCACCTTAGATTAACAACTATACTCATAGGTACCGAAAGGGCACTAATATAAATTTTTAATGTAACCCAAGTCCCCAAACTCACGAATCTCTGATGTCCTGGTAATTAGGAGAGGTCTCTCGACCCTTGATTGGGCATCTAGCCAATCCCCAACAAAGAGGCTTAGTGGTGACTGCTAGGTCTATATTTAGGTTGCTTAAAGAACCTTAAAATGAACAACCATTGTATAAGGTATGGGTTTGAGAGGACCCGTGTTCGCAATTAATGGACTGAGCATGGCTCATCAACCAGACGTTGCTTTTGAAGCCTTCTCTTATGAGAACGCCTATCTGGACTATTTTACGAATAGATACCCCCAAATCAACTAATCAGAGGGCACCTTCCCGCCTTAAGGGGTAGGTCACAACAAATCTATACAACCAAAACACAGGTTTTGTTGTTAGGATTTGTACATCATTGCCATGCTAGAGAACATTTGGGTTCAACGGCATTGTAGATCGATTTAAAATTTATAGGTCTCAAAGTCAAAGTAGATTGTAAAATGTAGGTGAAAGAATTCGAAAAGTACATTGTAAGAATGATGAAGGTGGAGACAACATCGGGGGTGTTCATTGAAAAAAAAGTCTGGGTCGAAAGAAGTTATTTTAATATCTTAAAATACCCAAAACTAGTACACATATGGTAAATTTATCTTAAACTAATTTTTTTACCACAAAAAATCTCAAATTAATACACATAAGATAAATTTACCCTCCGTATTTTAGTTAAATATTACTATCAAATTGCTGAATTTAATAACAAGTGATAGTTAATGAATGTATCAATTTGGAGTTTTACTCATCATTTATTCTTGGTGCATCGGTTTGAGATTTTTACTAATATTAATTATATTTAATGAAAATTAATGGAGGATAAATTTGTAGCAAATATATCGGTTTAGAGTTTTTGTGGTCAAAAATTAGTTTGATGTAAATTCATCACAAGTGTATCAGTTTGAGATTTTAATGTTCAAAAAATTAATTTAAGATAAATATGTCATTCGTGTACTTGTTTGGGGTTTTTCTTGATATTAATTCAAAGAAGTTTTATCATGTCCATGTTTTTTATTAGAAATTTATTTCAATATTAAGGAAAGCTTCGAGTGCGTTCAATTTTAGCTCGAGATCTATAGATAGATATGTGACCACTGCTGACTCATTTTCTATGGTCGCTTGTGAGTGAATCCCTACCAAAATTGAGGATATTTTATCCCACGATAGCAAAGCTCGAGTGGAGTTGCCTAATATAACAATGTTAGAACCAGGATTGGATGTTGGGTGTCTGATCAGTATTGGCAAGATGGGCTGTTCTAACACCAATTAACACTATTTGAAATAAGATCTTCAACTAATGAAATCAAATTGTGGTATTTGGTACGGCTCTTGTTTTATATTTGATATTATTAATTATCCATCCAATCATAACCCTAAACTGGGGTCATGCATTCCGTACTTCTCTTATTAAAGGAACTTGTTTGGACCTTGCCATATGACATGCGATTGTGATCATACAATTGAGACTTTGTGCGATAAGGTTTTACCTGAAACTTTCGACTCCAAATTACTTTTGAATTTGTGTATTGTATAACTTCTTGGATATACTTTTCTTTCCTTTTTGGATAGTGATTATACCAGATCTCCATTTCAAACCACTCGATCATGTGATATAATGTTGAGTTTTATTCTACTTGCAAGATTTTGATCCTAGAACGATGAGGTGTAGTTAGTCACTTGCATACTAAGCCGTCGTACTATTTATTCTCCTCTTATCATTTCAGGTTTTGAAGAAGCTTACAATTGTGCTAAGAAACAAATATATACTGGTGGAAAACCCATTGGGCAAGAATGTCAACTTGAAATCAAAAGACAAAATGAAATTAAGATAGACATGGTGTCACTAAATAATTATTCGAATGTCGAGAACCCCTATGCCAAGAATCTATAGATTTTGACAAAATCTGAAGCAGAAGCAACAAGGGAAGAAAAAGAGACGTGGGAAACTTCTATATTCATTAATTGTGTTGTCAATGTACAAAGGAATCATTATATAATACAGAAAATAATCAATAAAAAGGAATGCTTATATTTTATTAATCTACGTGTATCGAATCTAATCCTAGATTGATTCAAACAATCAATTACAATCAGAACAAATCTTCGATATCTCTCGAATATATCCTCTAGAATTAGTATCATACGTTCCAACACTCCCCTCAAGTTAGTGACTTGTATATGTCCAAGACGCCAAGCTTGCTTAGAAGATATGAATGTTTCCTTCGACACAAAGGCTTGGTGAACATATCCGTAGGTTGTTCTATGGTTCTGATTCCTCTTGTTTCAATTATTTCTTCTTGGATTTTCTCTTGGGTAAAGTGACAATCGACCTCTATGTATTTAGTTCTCTCATATAATATAGGATTTGTAGCAAGCTTGAGTGTAGAATTGTTGTCACAAAATAGCAAAGTCAATCCTTTGACTTGTACTCCGAGATCTAGAAGCAAGCCCCATAACCAAACTAGCTCACAACCAATTTTGGCCATGAATCGATATTCAACTTCTGCTGATGATAAGGATATAGTGGATAGTTTCTTTATCTTCCATGAAAGTAATGACTCTCCAAGTTTGACGCAAAAATCAGTGATAGACCTTCGACTCATAGGACAAGTCATGTCATTCGCGTCACAGTAAGCTATCATTTCCATGTTACACTTGCGAGAAAGAAGAACCCCTAGTCTCGAACATTTCTTCAAATACTTCACAACTTTTAAAGTAGCATTCATATGAGACTATTTTTGGCTCTGCATGAATTGATTGTCTGAACTGCATAGTAAATGTCGGGTCTAGACATAGTGAGATGGATGAGTTTCCCATCTAGTCTCTGATAACTTGACAGATCCTTGAGTAATGGATCATTATCTGTAGACTGTAAACCTACATCATAGTTTGTATTGGTCAACTTGACAGTCAATGGGGATGACTGCTAGTTTGCATCCTGATAGGCCTACCTTTGATATAATTTCCAATACATATTTCTATTGGCTAAGAGAGATCCCTTGGTCTAAACGAGTTATGTCAATTCCAAGAAAATATTTTGGTGACCCCAAATCTTTGATATGAAAAGTAAAGTGCAGGTTTTCTATAAGACTCTTCACAGCAAGTTCATCATCCTTCATCAACATATATCATTAAATAGACGGATGACATACCTTTCAGCCATGTGAAAAGAGCGTAATCATGCTTAGACTGTTTGAATTCTACAGTTGTAAGTGCACTGGTGAACTTGGCGTACCATTATTGCGAAACCTATTTGAGACATAAAGAGATTTGCGGAGACGATATACTCTAGACTCCCCTTGTCTCTGTAAACCTGAGGAAGATTCATATAAATTTCTTCATGTAAATCCCCATGGATGAATACATTGTGAACATCCATTTGGTACAATGACCAATCATGAAATGCAATAATCGATAAGAAGATACAAACTATAACATCTTTCGCCACTGGAGAAAAAGTTTCATGATAATCAAAACCTTATTGTCGAGTGAAGCCTTTAGCCATTAACCGAGCCTTATATTTTTCAACGGAACCATATGCTATATACTTAATCTTGTATACCCACTTGCAACCAATTGACTTTCGATAAGGAGGTAATGGAATGATGTCCCATGTATGATTTTCCATCAAGGCATACAATTCATTTTCCATAACTTCTTGCCAATGTGGATCTTTTGCTGCCTCATCTTAATAAGATGGTTCTTGTTCCTTAGATACTCGGCTAATGTAACACATATGGTTGGACGATAATCGATGAAAAGATACAAGGAAATAGGATAATGAGCACTTGATGAATTCGAGGCTACACAAACATAATGTTTTGTCTAGGTAGGTGGACAAGTAATACGCCCAGATCACCGTGGCATATCATGCTAAAGTATTGAAGACGATTCCTCGTTTCTTGGCATTTCCTTAGTATTGATAGGTGCCAAAGGGGCTTCCATTGGAGAAAGATTGAGTTCATTTGCACTTGCCATAGAAAGATGCATATTTGAATGATCCACAAGTGTCGTGAATGTAGAAACCTCATCAGACATTAGAGATAATATTATAACCTTTGGTTGACATTCTGGATATGCAATAATATATGATTGTCCAGAAGGTAAGTCTTCATTGGATAAAAAATGATGAGGATTCATATCCCTGCCCGGATTCGTAGAAGATGGTAATTCATCATGAAAAAGAATATATTTCCTCATAAAAAATAACATCCCTGCTTACAAAGAAATTTCCAGTGGATGGTTCAAAAGTTGATACTCCTTTTTAGAGTCAGATATCCCATAAATATGCATCAATGCGCTTGAGGACTCATTTTATCTCTAGGCCCCACCGTGGTCACATAACATAGACAATCAAAAACTCTCAAGTGTTGAAGTTCTGGTTTCTTTCCATAGAGCATCTCAAATGGAGTTCTCTCATTAAGAACATGGCTTGACATGTGATTAATTAGGTAAGCAGCTGTGACCACACAGTCTCCTAAAAAAGTTTCAAGAATAGAGACTTGGAATTTAAGAGCACATGCTACTTCTGGTAGATGATGATGCTTACGCTCGACACTGCCATTTTGCTGTGGAGTGTAAGTGCATGAGCTTTCATGTAAAATTCAATTTGAAGAAAAGAAGGTTGCACATTCATTGCTAAAGAATTCTCTTCCATTATCAATGTGACTACGCTGAATAGACTTTCTAAACTAATTTTTGGATAGAGAAAAAAAAATGTTTTCAAATGAGGGAGAACTTGGCTTTTTGATTGCATGAGAAATACCCATATGGCTCGTGAGAAAATATCCACGATCATAAGGAAAAATCGAGAAGCATCACGACGTTGTGTGTGGTGAGCGCTCCAAACATTAGCATGAATTAGAGAGAACGGATTTTTTGCACGAGAACTACTATCTGGAAAAGATGCACGAGCTTGCTTTGCCAAACGGAAAATGAGGCATTGAGGATAAGGAAAAGAAGCGGTATGACCAAATCTTTGACGATTATTAGATTTTTATCATTAGTAGCAATGTTACACAATGATTGATTATTCAATTCAATACAGGATAATTTGGACTCATTGGAAAAATTGATATAAAAATATAGCCCTTATGAGATACTACCCAAATCCATCAGTTTGCCAATCAAAAGGACCTGAAAGAAGCAATTATCAAAATTGAATAGAACTCGGCATGAATTTTCTTCACAAACTTGAGAGTATGATGAGGTTGAAGTGAAAATTTGGAACATAAAGTACATTCCATAGTGTGACGAGTGGAAAAGACCCCGTGGGCTGTCTGATCCTGCTGATGGTGAGAAGACACACAAACCATGCAATCTTGCTGAGAAGAATGTCCATGAACCGTCAGATCGCGCGAATGGATCTAAACCATCCAACCCCCTCTTGAAGTTTCTAGGGTCTTCTCCAGAAATCCCTAGGTGCCCATTCTGCCTCTTTCCTTGCCCTTGCTCGAAACTTCCCTCTGTGAACCTCTGCATGAACAGCAAACACGATTCCATCTCCGATCTTGAGATGGTTGAAAGCAGCAACGTGTTGGCTCTCCTCCTGAACGAGCTGATAGATCCGACCAAGTGTTGACATAAGCTCCATGGTGCGAATCTGCGATCAAAACGAAAGGCATGGTTCATTTAAAATAAGGAGAAAATTGGTAACTTTTTCCTATTCTCGTATGGCTTGATATTAATGTAAAGTCAATTCCGACCCCTCTAGTTTCTCCTCGACCACTTCCAACTCATTCCATAAGACCGAGAGTTTGTTGTAGATAGTGCCTATGGTCATGTTCCCTTGTTTCGAATTTGAAAGTTGTTGGGTTAGTGAAAAGAATCATAACCTAATCTAATTTTCCATACATTTCTTTGACGTTTTCCCACATCTTTCTCAAATCCTCCGTTGGGGATAGTCCAGCTGCAACTTCGGGGGTGATGCAATTTATGATGCACATTTAGACAAGTTAGTTGCATTTCCTACACAGTCACGCCTAACGCTTGTCGGATGGAATCAGAATCGTCCTGTGGATAAATCCGTCTTTTTCCTTGGTGACCAACTCTCGTCGAAATTCCTGTAACCAACTTGAATAGTTGTCTGCACCGAATGGTGGTCGGGTGACAAGCAGCAGCTTTGGTTTGTTGGCCGTCAACGTGTAGAGCGGGTCATTGTGTTCCAAGCGACCATTGGCAAGCAACAATTGAATATGGAAAAAATCCAAGTTGGGAAATCAAGTAGGGATTTTGTCCCGAACCTGAATCACCCAATTCAGGCATCTGACCCATGTGAAAGAAACCCGACCTAATGGCTGAGCTTGCCCCAAACATGGTTGGTGAGTAGGGGTTGAGCGCAGTTTCTGGGTTCTAAAAGGACTGGTTCAGTTCTCGGTTCCTTTTTTTTTTTTTCGGGAATCGAACCAAAACCGGAATCAGTTTAGGAATCGGAATCGGAACCAGTTTTGGAACCGGAACTGGTTAGGGCTCCAAAGTCCAAAAGAAGCCCCAAATCTCTCAATCAGTTAAGTGTTCACAATTTCCCTTCACTCTAATTTCACACTTTCACTAACGCCGCTTGCCCTCAACGCCGCCACCAGATGCCGCTCCCCCTTGCCGGATGCTAGCCACCAATGCCGCCGCCCTTGACAACGCCACTTGCCCTCGACGCCCGTTGTCGAGTTCTCAAGTTCACAAGTTCTCAAGTTCCCTGCCTCTACCTCGCCCCGTCGCTGATGCCGCTTGCCCCGACCCTCGTCGCTCGACGCTAGTCGCTGCTGATGTACCTCTAAGTCTCTCCCGTCTCTGCCTCCGCCCATTGCCGACACCACTCGCCCTTGACACCGCTGTCGGACGCCGCTTGTCCCCTGCGGCGAGAACCTGGTCTTCAAGGTCGGTGGCTTCAGCGCCAAGTACCCCTCCAAGAACTTCGACGAGGCCCTGGCCTACGAAGGAGGGAAGCGAGGTTCTTCTTGAGGTTGGGGTTTCGATTCTTGCTTTTAATCTGGTAATTTTTTGGTGGGATTGATGATGCACCGCTTCATTTGAAATAAAAGAAAGGACAATTGAAACTATTTTTACCATCGATGATATGTTAATGAATTGTTCCATAAATGCGAAAATTATACAGGGATACAAGGAACGGATTTTGCAAACCACTGAAGAGACGTGGAATCTATTCCAACAGAAGTTTGTAAGCCTCTGGAATGAACACAAGAATGGGTCTGGTGACTGGTGAGGCATATCTATCAGCAATCTATAACAATGATGTGCTGCTCGAGCTAGTCTAGAGGAAATTCATGAAGGATTTATTCCATGATCCTCTTGGATTTGGGGCTGCCAAAATGATAAGGTGAGATTGGATGAAGTGGCAATTCATACTCCTTGTGTAGATTATGAACTTGCTAGATATCTAGTAGCTTTTGGGACTAATGTCACTTTTGGAGCATACAACTATCTAAGTACTCACTATTTGCCTTCATGCATCTTTGGTTTTGATTTCAGGAGAATTGTTGGGGTCGCACATGTGGAGGATCTTGAGTCCATAAATGATGCTAGTAAGCATGCAGACCGCAAGCACCGAGCTCTCAATTTTGCCCGGATGCTTCCGAAGGAAATGCGGAAATTTGAAGAAATCAGTGAAGTAGTCTCATTGGTTCGGAAATCGAACTAAGCCTTGGGCTTAATGTTTTGAGGTTTCTTGTGGGTCCCCCCTCCTTCACTATTGTGTCCTTATACATTTCGAAGCTACGAAGGCTCTGTATTTCCACTGTTCAAATCATTAGCAGCTCTATGCTATCTTTGATGGTTAGTTCCGCTGACGAGTCCTTGCTCCGATGAATCTACTTAAACTTTGTCTACGTTGGATCAATGGACGTAACTATGCTGAGGCCTTTCTCGACTTTGCTTAATGCAGAGCTGCTTATGGAACTACCATATGCAGATGGTGATTCTTTTTTAAAAAAATTTGCTACTTGTGTATGCGCCAGTTGCAGCGTTGTTACTGCCATTTCTCATTTGTTACTTTTGCTTGGGTAGAATAAGAATTAATTGGTAGAGCTTTTGCTTGCTTTTACTTATGACCAGATAGGAGATTGGAGTTGGAACCGTCAATTGTTTGAACGGAGCTTTTCAAATCTGAAAATGAAAAAAGAAAAAAAGAAAAAAAAAAAGAACATGTTGAAACTTGGAACGAACCTGTGATAGGGTAGGTTCCAAGTTCTTGATTCTAACGGGTAGGTTTCAAGTTCCAAAAAATGAGGAACTTGTACCCGAGGGTAGGTTCCAGGTTCCAGACGGAACCAAACCGGAATCGGGAACCGCTCACCCCTATTGGTGAGCCTCCACTAGGTTGGGCCTGCTCTCCGTGGCCTTGATTCATTTGTGTGGGCCCATAAAACCATGGGTTGGGCACCATCTAGATAGGCAACCACTAGATGGACTGGCCCGCAATGGCTTGTCTCTGGTTAGGCTGAGCCGGAGCTCCTTGTTCTTGAGTCAAGACCTCAGCAGATGGATCCAAGATATTTTCTTGGATGCTTGTATCTTGTTGCATGATCAAGTCCTCTGGAGTTCTCTCTATAAATGTTGATGAAGGATCTTTAGGCATGGTGTCAGTAAGTAAGAGACAGTAAGGAAAAAAAAAATGGTTTTGTGGTTCTTTGGAAGATATTCATATACTAATTCCTACACCTGAGTGCTATCCTTATTTTGTAGGTTAGGGTTCCCACAACAACAAAGGTGCAATTCTATCTAGGGGCAATCAGAAAAAAAAAAAAAATTGCGGAAGCTTGGTCAAAAGCATTTGCTCTAATACCGTGACAAAATTTGAAGTAGAAGCCGCAAGGGAATAAAAAGAGACATGGGAAACTTCATATTCATTAATTGTGTCGTCAATGTACAGAGGAATCATTATATAACACAAACAATAATCAATAAGAAGGAATAATAATATTTCTCTAATCTATGTGTATCGAATCTAATCTTAAATTGATTCAAACAATCAATTACAATCATAATAAATCTTCGATATCTCTCAAATATATCTTCCACAACCGATATCATATATTTCAACAAATCTGGCATTGAAAGAATAAAATGTATGAAAAATGTTGAAAATTATTTTAAGAGATAAAAGTGAATTGAGTGAGAGGCTAACAACTAGACAATAATTAGGCATAACGTGGCATAGAGAAATCTAGTTGGCGAAAATTCTTTTGGGGGAGATTTACTCTGGGAGCTAAATTTTCTAAAGGAATCTCTTTTCAGAAAAAGAAAAGTCAAACTGTGGATTGAAAACAATAGACTTTCGTATTTGAACACTTGGACATTTACGACACCAGGAGGATGTGAGTATTGGTAAGTTTCTGTCATGGACTCGTGTACATCAGCACTAGGAGCATGCGAAAATTGATCCTTAGTTTTCTTTTCTGTATGCCCCTGTCGCATAATGCTGAGAATCGCTGGAGGATTACAGCTGGAGCATGTCGGCATGGCTCGTCTTTTCTGTATCTTTCACAAATATAAAAAGCAAGTCAAGTAAATTTTACCAAAAAAAAAAAGCAAGTCAAGTAAAGAAGCGCATCGTGCATTGAGTAGGTTCCACGCACCTTCCTCATTATGCTGCGAAGTTTACGCCAGGAATAATTGCCTTTTGCTTTTCTCTTCTTTTATGGTGGCCGAGCCCTTCTTTTGTTAAAAGAAAAAGTGCGTCAAATCGAAGTCGTGTTCGCTTTCATACAAACCACCTGCGCAAGTTCTACACACCTTCCACCCAATGCTGCGGAAATCACGCATGCAATACTTGTCCTTTTCGTGCAGGATGCATCGCAGCGGTTCGATTAGCATAAACAGTCTTGGACCGCTACACGGCGAGAACTCAGCATTTCTCAAGCATGCACATTGGAGTGGTTTGTGTTGGTAATACAACGTCAAAGGCTGAGAAACGGTAGGGATCACAGTAGTGGGTGGATTGTGTTGTTTGAACACTCGTTAGGTAATCCTTGACTCCTTGCTCTTCTCTTCTCTCCTGTCCTCTCTTTCTTCTTTGATTGCTCCATTTTCTTTTCACGATTATGAACTGAGTTTTGAGATACATTATGCAATTTTCTGATCTGAGATTCCTTATTTCTCTTCTTTTGCATCATCTCTTTTACTGCCTTTGTATTAGAGTCAATCCTCTCGAGATGAAAAGGAAAGAACCCAATTACTCAGAAGATCCATTTTATGGGGCGTCTTCCTCATATGAAGGCGGGACCAAAAAGCCAAAAGGAAATGATTATGAAGTATTCTTGAACTTTAGAGGGGAAGACACTCGCAAAGGCTTCACCGATCATCTCTATATTCGCCTTGTCGATGCAGGAATTCACGTGTTTAAAGATGATAATGAGCTTCCTATTGGTGAGGCGATTTGTCCAGAGCTTCTTTGCACTATTACACGATCTAAGATCTCGATCCCAATTATCTCGGAAAACTATGCCTCCAGCAAATGGTGTCTTCTTGAGCTAGCTCAGATTTTGAAGTGCAAGAGAAGTGGAGGGCAGATAGTGTTGCCCATATTTTACAAGGTGCAACCCTCGCAGTTGCGACATCTTACAGGGAGATGGGCAGATGCTATCAATGCATATAAAGAGAATTTGGACGAAAAGGTTGTGAAAGAATGGGAAGAAGCACTCAAAGCCGTCAGTTACTTGAAAGGATGGGAATCAGAGAAGATTGAGAATGGGTACATAACTCTCCACTAAGACATTGTTTAATTTCTCATAAATAAATCTTTCTTGAAAAAGAATACAAATATTGTCATCCTATACTAAAATTCATTGTTACTTGACAGGCGTGAAGGAGCATTGGTTAAAATTATCGTTAGAGAAGTTATGAGCGAGTTAAAAGAGCTTTTCATCCCAAAGAGTTTGTTGGAATTGATAATCGTGTGGAAGAGATTATGAGTTGGATAGGTGCAAAATTTGATGATACAAATATTATCGGCATTTATGGAATGGGCGGCATCGGTAAGACAACTTTTGGGAGGGTCCTATACAACAATCTCTCTAATCATTTTGAACATCTTAGCTTCGTCGCAAATATTGGAGAAACATCTCTACACAAGGGTATTGAATGCCTACAAAAACAGCTTATCTACGATATATTAAGAATTCCACATGATGTTTCTAATGTCTTTGAGGGATTGGATGTCATCAAAAGTCGGTTTGAAAGTAAGAAAGTCCTTGTTCTTCTCGATGACGTGAGTGAAGATGCTCAATTAGATGCTTTGGCTGGAGACGGTAGATGGTTTAAAGCCGGAAGCATAGTCATCATAACAACTAGAAATAAAAATATTCTTGACAAGGCTAGAGCAGGCCACATGTTCCAACTAGACGACTTGCCTTTGGATCAATCATTACTTTTATTCAGTAGACATGCATTTGGAAAGAATTCTCCTCCAAATGATTACGATGTCATCTCTCGTGATATTGTATCTACTACCGGAGGACTTCCCTTAACTCTAGCGGTTATAGGTTCATTCTTATGGAGAAAAACAAAAGAAGTGTGGGAAGATACATTAACAAAATTAAAGAAAGTGCCTAATACTACGGTACAAGAAAAGTTGATGATAACTTACAAAGCATTAGATGATGAGGACCAACAGATATTTTTGGATATTGCGTGTTTTTTTATTGGATCATCTAAACAAAGTCCATCTTATATGTGGGATGCTTGTGGTTTTTTGCCAAGGAAAGGGATTGAAGTGTTAAGTATTATGTCCCTAATTAAAATTGACAAAGATAGCAAGCTAATGATGCATAATCAACTGAGAGATCTTGGAAGGGAAATTGTTCATCAAGAAAATAAAACGAAGCCTCAAAAGCGTAGCAGATTATGGATTTGTGAGGATGCTGTAGATGTGCTTGATGGAAACAAGGTAAAAATTTCCTCTACTTGTCTTAGTTGACGAATGTTGAGTCCATTTTCTTTCTTGTTTGATTGCCAATCTTGAGTCCCCAAAACTTGCTGCTTCTACCTGCAGAAGAGCTCTGTGAATTAATTGTTGTTCTTGCATGATTCCATGACATAATTAAGGAGCAATTTCCTTATTATTGTTGATTGATTTATATCTTTACCTCGTAGTATTGTGATGAGGACACTCTCGTTTGGTAACTTAATGCAACAACAAAGCGGCATAAGCATAATTTTTTTTTTTTTTTTTGGTAAAAAAAAAAAGGAGAGGAAGCAGGCATAAGCATAATGTTTGTAGGGCACTTTCAGAGAAAATCAGACATTTATAAATTGTTGGGAGCCATGCTTTTCCCGCGTCTTTTTTATGCACACGTTTGACACGTTCCGATTCTTCTTTTGATTTCTTGTGAAGTCCTTTCTTTCTTCTATCTTTTTTTGAGTCGACTTCTTATGAGTTGTTTGCGATGATAAATGAGATCTCCACTCATTTGTTCACAATAAGCTATCCTAATTGCCCTATTTTTCAAGTTGGGTTAAGTACAGATTTAGTCCCCTAAGTATTATTGTTTGTGCAATTTAGTCCGCTATCTAATAGGCTTTTTGGTCAATGTAATCCTTTATCTCTCACAATTTATGCAATCGAGTCCTTCGTTGTCAACCGCGAGTCAACATAGTCAATTAGTTAATGGCTTTCATATTTATTTATGATATACGCGCAACCGTGTATTATAACCCTCTGGACATAATTATTTTCATTTTTAGACTTTTCACAATAGGGGTCGTTTCTATTAATTCGCTAGTAATTTTTTTTAAAATCTTTTGTGACAATAGATATTTTTTCTATTAAACCTCTTATTACAATTTTTGTCTAATATAGGCTTTAATGTTGTAATAATTATTTCTAAACTATTCAAATTTTAGTCAGCATTTTAGTTAGCAAAAATATTTATTTAATATTGGAGAGAAGAATAGCACAAGTGTCATAACTTTTATACAGCACTTATTTGAGTGTCATAACCTTTTTATCACTCACTTAGGGTGCGCATGACAAAATTTCTGGCATAGAAATTGATTTTCGGCCGAAATTGATTTCTCAATTTCTATTTCTTAAACCGAGAAGCTAAATTTTTAGCTTCGATTTCTTTTTCAAATATATTTCGGAATAGAAATCTGTTTCAGAAATAGAGAAATAAATTGCGTTACCAAACGGATTTGTTTCCAAACCTGTTAAAGAGAAACGAGAGAAATCAAGAAACAGAAATTTTATCATGCGCAGCCTTAAGTGCCACATTGGAGTAAAATTCATCATTTTAGTGCTATTTTAGACAAGTTATCCTACATGGATTTTTTTATTAATTTCCCATCATATGTGAATTTTTTTAATTTAAATTTTTTAAAATTTTAAATTATTTATTTATTTTATTTTCCATTTTAACTTTTTTTAAGGGTCAACGAAGGTCACCAGTGACCCTCATAAGTTGCAAAGGCCTCGTCCGGACCTAGTGAGGGCCGCTTCGCCCTCGGATGTGGAGGCCATGGGCTAAGCCATCATTGACTCATCAACCACAGCCAAAGGTGAGGTGGCCCTCACTCAATGTGGCCACAAAGACCCTCGTCAACTCTAGGTGGCCGCAAGTAAGGCCGCCTCGCCCAAATATAGCGTGGGTTCCACAAGCGGCAAGGGTCGCCAGTGACCTTTACCGATCTTGAAAAAGGGCAAAAAAATAAATAAATAAATAAAAACATTTAAAAATAAAAAAAAAAAACATTTAAAAATATTCATGTTAATGCTAACGAAGCCATGTAGGACAACTGGTGTTCACGTTGGATTTTCTGACAAGGCAAATCACCGATGACACTCAAGTGATCGATTTTTCACATTTGTGACACTAAAGTGAGCGAAAAGAAAAAGTTATAGCACTCAAGTTAGTGTCATACGAAGGTTACGGCACTTGCGTTGTTCTTACCTCATTCATATGGCTAATAACATCAAAAATTCCAACATGGCACATTTGTGCCACATTTACCAAAACATATTTTTGTGTAACAAAAACCCCCAAATTGGAACACTTGTGCTACATTTTCCCCAAAATAGTTTTTGTGTTATAAAAAAAAACCATAATTGGTAGATTTGTTCCACCTTTACACTAAACTAATATATTCATGTTATATTTATTCCAAATTGTGGTAAATCTAGGATTTTTTGGGTATATGTGATACAATGTACCGGTTTGAGGTAAATATGACATGTATGCATTGGTTTGGGGTTTTTTTATAACACAAAAGTTAGTTTGTGATGAATGTAGTACAACTATACTAGTTTAAGTAAAATATGGCACAGATGTATCCGTTTGGAAATTGTAATGACACAAATTAGTTTAGAGTAAATGTGGCACATGCATATTAGTTTGAGATTTTTGGTAGTGTTAATCGTAGTTATATATATATATATATATATATATATATATATATATATCACCATTTGTCAATATGGGCTATCATATTGAATGCTTTCTGATCGATTTTTTTATTGCCAAATGGAGACTACTACCTTATAATAGATATTTCTACATCATTTACTCATAGAGAGCATTTCATTACGCACATATTTAGTATATTTATATCATTTATTTGTTAAATAGGAGCTATCATGTTCTATAGTTTTTGTTATCAATTTATTAATATCACTTACTTATAAAATGCAACAAAATATTTTTGCATGAGTATCCATACAACTTTTCAATCAAAACTATCATCACTTAGTGTACATTTCCTTATATTCTTTATGGAAATATATGAACTCATGTAATAGGACCCTCTAATTATACAAATTTTTTCCTTCTTCGACGGATAATGTTTTATATTCATTTTTTTGTATAGCATGTTAAATAATTATTTTGTGATGATGGATATCATTGTTAATGATCTTTTGATACTATTAACCTGTCAAATATAAGTCAAATATGATATTATTTGGTTGATATTATTTTTTGACAAGTATAATTTTAACATAATATATTTGTCAAATGTGAGCCCATTGCATGGTAAATCCAAATATTGTTTCCATTGCTTTATGTGTGTGTGTGTGTGTGTGTAACTAGATGGCATATGTTTTTGTAGATTGAATCAAGATATTAGAAGAAAAAAGTCTAATCATATTGAGTTACTCACTTATTCATATTTTAATTAACCCCTCGAAAATTACGACCTATTACATTACAGTAGAAAATGTGACTCTGTGCATAGCACAAGACTTCTATTATTAGAATCTGCAACACTTGAAAAAAGAGAATCTAAACATTCTTTCTATGCAATATCAAGAAAAGGACGTTGATATAAAGAAGTGATCGCCAAGAAAAGAAAAGGCAAAAGAAGTTTCATAAAGAAGTACGTGTTATTAAGAAATAAAAATAAGGAAGTGGAAAGACAAGTGGAAGTAACTAAGAAATATTAATGAATAGTATAATAATGTGTAGAAGAAACACATTGTGGAAAGTCAATCAAAATTTTAAGAATAAAAATGGGAAAGCTATTTGTGGTGGATGGAAATGGAAAAAATTCCAAATTTTGCCAGTAACGATTAGGGTAAAAGCCATCAAACTTTTTTTGTGACACCAAATTTTTGGGATATATGCGTCATGCGAATATAAATTTGGAGTTTTTGGTGTCACACAAATATAAGTTTGGGATATTTGGTGTAAAAAGAAATTAGAATAAATGTATCACATGGGTATAAGTTTTGAGTAAATGTATAATAGTTCATAAAGTTTGGATTTTTTGTGTTATTTTCCTTAATGATTACACATTATTCTCTTTTTTGAAGGTATCTGAAAATCACTGAGTTATGAGTAATGACATTGCTCCAAAAATTTTATGATATGTTTCATCTTTAGCAAAAGAAGGAATTTCTGGTGGGAGAATTTTATTGTACCCGTGAATTTGAGTCAATTGAACTTTAATTTCGTAGTGTGATGTGTTTAATTGGAGAAGGAAGATGAATATGCAAATCACATAATAAACATACTATTCCAAAACCAAACACCTTCTTATTTACTTAAAAATATGAAGAAATTTGTCTCTTCAAACTTAATTTTTCCAGAAAGAAGAGTCTATTAATGTAAACATAAAGAAGTGAATATGTACCTGAAAAAAAAGAGTCTGGTCCAAGCATATTACTTCCAAGAGAGATATATATTTATCAAAATATGAATATACTATTTGTTAAATGTTCATGCAACCATAAAGAAAATGACCCTAATCCATGGGGTACTTTTATCTCAAATTCGAGAAAGAAGAGTATCATAAGTAGCATAATCGAACAAAATAAAAAATCAATGGAGTCTAACGAGCCCTTTTTTAGGTCAGAGAGTCTAATCAGTTTTTGAAAATGTGAAAAGTGATGCATATTTAAACGCACTTTTTATTATTAAGGTATTCGTTAATGAGAGTATGGATAAAGAAAACAAACGTACTATTTTGATGAAGGAAACAACACTAACGGTATATTACTTTCTTTCTTTTTTTTTGTCAGAAACGGTATATTACTTCAACGATCCTTTATTTAACATTGAATGAACAATGAATGGTCAAGTCAATAATAAAGACCACAAAGCTAAATGACATCGTTTTAGAAGAATAATGAATATTTCCCAAAAAAATCCATAATCGTGAAAACTTTACGAAAGATTAGTTATTACGACATCTATACTTATACACATTCATTTAAAAATAAATTACCAGGTCTTAATTTCTATAAAAGAAGTGTCGACAAGAAATTTGGGTGGTGAAATTATAGATTTATTTACAGCATTACATTATACCTCAGTAAGAATATATATCTGCAATGATATCTTATTGAGAATATTTTTATAATTTAATTTGCAAAACATGTATTTATCAACACAACATATATTGGCAGATCTCACCACATTAATACTAACTCTTTAATGTCAAAGAATTATTAAAACCAAAATTTTTAACACGATATAACTTGAAATTTTTATAACATGACTTCTTCTTCTTTATTTATGGAGAATCATAGAAGTTTATACTTTAGTGATAGCAAATTGAAGTCAATATATCTTTTCTTATATACGATTGGTCTCATTTCATCATTTGCGTTCCCCAATGTTTCCTAATTGCAGGGTACAAGTAACATTGAGGCCCTTTGTCTTGAGAAAAATGACCGCACAAGAAGCTACACAAGTGAACAATTTAAAAAATTAACTAACTTGAGGTTCCTTCAAGTGAAGGCTGCAAATCTTGCTGGAGATTTTCAAGGCTTGCTTCCTAAATTAAGATGGCTTCAGTGGAAGGACTGTCCCTCAGATTTTGCAGCAGCCAACTTTTATTTGAACAAATTAGTTGTGCTCGATCTATCATGGAGTGAGATTTCAGAGGATTGGGGAGGATGGGGTCCACTTAAGGTAAGATATGAAGAAAGCATACCTCATGTGACTAATGCTGTGTTGTAAAAGTCCGATAGTACCAAATTCTCCTTTCTTTCTTTTGAAAAGAAAACATCTATATGTTGGTCACATGGCTAAACATTGTTACTTAAGAAACATTTTAATAAAACAAACATGAGGTAGTGGAGCATCATAGCACTAATAGTATGGGGACTAAGCTATGAGACATATCTTTTTTAAAAAGTCCAATTAAAAGGAGTAGTGTAGCATGGGTGAAGAATTTTAAAGAGTAACAAAACTAGGAGTAATGGAAAATCACACGCTTGAGAAGCCCTATGTCACTAAACTATCCTCCTTTTGATTCAGATGGCAGCCGAGCTCAAAGTTCTCAACCTCTCTGGTCATTCTTTGAGAAGAACTCCCAACTTGTCTAGTTTTAAAGGTTTGGAGATTTTGATTCTTGAAGATTGTGAGAATCTAATAAATATTCATCCTTCGTCGCGGACATCAAGAGCCTCATCTCCTTGATTATAAGGAGATGTTGGAGACTAGAGGAGTTACCAACTGAAGTAGGTAGGATGGAAGGATTAAAGGAGCTTCTCATAAATGACACTGCTATAAAAGAGCTTCCTATTTTGAGGCGTTGTTTGAAGCTAGAGAGTCTATGTGCCTCGTCTTGTGAGTATCTTACTCAATTTCCAGAATCCATGGACTCCCTTATGTTTTTAACTCAGCTAGACCTATCTCATTCGCGAATCAAACAATTACCTGAATCCATGGGCTCCCTTTTGTCGTTAACTCAGCTAGACCTATCTCATTCACGAATCGAAGAATTACCCGAATCCATGGGCTCCCTTGTGTCATTAACTCAGTTGAACCTATCTTATTCACTAATTGAAGAATTACCTGAATCATTAGGCTCCCTTGTGTTGTTAGCTCAGCTTGACCTATCTCATTCACAGATTCAAGAATTACCTATATCCATTGGCTCTCTGAAGGAGCTCAAGACTCTTGATGCCTCTAATTGTAAATTGTTAGAGTACATACCCTGCTCCATAGGCCATCTAGCATCTTTACAACGTCTGTTGTTACAGAAATGCGATCCTTTGAGTGAGATCCCGGACTCAATTGGAATGCTGACATCATTAATTGAGTTGGATTTAAAATTTACAATGATTGCAAAATTACCTGAAAGCATTAGTTCTTTGAAGGAGCTTAGGACTCTTGATGCCTCTTATTGCACATTGTTAACCCACCTACCCAACTCCATTGGCCATCTTGAATCTCTATCTTTCCTTGACCTGAGATTTTGTCGAAAACTTGCTCAACTTCCGAACACTATAGGCTCCCTTGCGTCTCTACAGCGCTTATTATTAGAAGAATGTCGCTCATTGAGAGAGATTCCAAACTCAATCGGAAAGTTGGCATGGCTGACTGAGCTGAATTTAAAACATACAGCAATTGTGGAATTACCAGAAAGCATTGGTTCTTTGAAGGCACTTAAGACTCTGAATGCCTCTTATTGTGCATCGTTAGCTCACATTCCCAGCTCCATAGGTGATCTAGCATCTCTATCTACCCTTGACCTAAGATTTTGTCAAAAACTTGCTCAACTTCCAGATTCAATAGGCTCCCTCATGTCTCTACAGCGATTGCTATTACGAAAATGCCGCTCATTGAGAAAGATCTCTAACTCAATCGGAAAGTTGGCATCATTAAGTGAGTTGGATTTGAGATGTACAGGGATTATTGAATTACCTGAAAGCATTGATTCTCTGAAGAAGCTCGAGACTCTTGATGCCTCTTATTGTGCATCATTAGCCCACATACCCAATTCCATAGGCCATCTAACATCTTTATCTCTCCTTGACCTAAGAAAATGCCCTAAACTTTCTCAACTTCCAGAATCCATAGGCTCCCTCGTGTCTTTGCAACGCTTATTATTATGGGAATGTTGCTCGTTGAGAGTAATTCCTGATTCAATTGGAAAGTTGACATCATTGATTGAGTTGGATTTAAAATCTACAATGGTTGCGGAATTACCTAAAAGCATTGGGAATCTTCAGAAGTTGAAGAATTTGAACATTCAGGGAACTCACATAGCAGAATTGCCCAATGCCCGAATGCGGCAAATTGCCAAAATCTAATTGAAATTCATGGTCTTTATAGGTTGGAATTATTGACAAGATTGGATATCTCTGGGTGCAAATCTATCGAAAGATTACCAGACCTTCCAGTTCAAAAATTCAAGGGAATTTCTTGAAGTTCGAGGCCAACTGGTAAGAAACTTTGGAAAGGTTCTCAATGCTTGTCCATAGAAGGATTACCAGACCTTTCTAGCTCAAAAGGTCTAAGGGAATTTTATGCTGCAAAATTACCGAGATCTAGTTGAAATTCATGGCCTCGACAGGTTGGATTTATTGGTAAGGTTAGATATTTCTGGGTGCACATATATCATAAGATTACTGGAACTTTCTACTTTAAAGAATTTGAGGGCATTTCGTGCTACAAACCGCAAGAGTCTTGAAATTCGTAGCCTTGACGGTCTCGAATTATTGGTAATATTGGATATCTGTGGGTGGACTTTGCTAGGAAAATTATCGTGCTCGAAATCCCTGATGCGGTTGAACATCAACAGCTGTGAGAACCTGGACGTTCAAAGCCTGGAGAAATTTTCATCCTGCAAAAGTTGGTGTATTCAGGGATGCAAGTCGTTAGCAAAATTTCTAGATGTGTTGAAATTTGAAGATTCAAGGAACTTGATGGTGACAGATCGCGGGAAACTTTCAGACATTCCAGGGCTCAAATGATCAAGATACCTAGAAAGTACAGAAATTTCAAGATGCTCATCAATTGAGACTTTACCAGATTTATCAGAGTATCAGAATTTGCAATATTTGGTCGCACGAGATTGTGACAAACGAACTGAGCCTCGTGGGATTGGCAACGTGGAGCTCATAAACGCTTTAGATATCTCCAAATACAAGTCGCTGAAAGCAATACCTGAATTGTCTGGAGCTTTTCTCATACAAAATTATGGGCTGTTGTTTCGCCAGGGTGTTCATGAGGTCATTCTGGTGATACTTGATACCGAGACAATCCATGTCCCTTAAAAAGGCAAAATCTTAGTCTTGATATTGGCAGGAATGAAGCTGGCAGTCCTGGTGTATCATCTGTGAGTGATTCTTCTTTTCACATTACCGAGTGATGCATGTTTCTTAGTTGGAATGAAACCTTTCTCTTGATCATCGTGGGAATGTCACTGGCAGCCCTTTTTGGAGGACTAGATAATAAGAGTGCCTTTTGAGAAAATAATTTGTCATATTTCATGCCCTATGGTTCTCCATTCTCGACATGATATCGAGAACCAGACTTTTAGATTAGTAATCTTTTTGCAATTTCTCTATTTGAAGGTTGTTGTGCTTGCTTGCAGGTCATCTAACACGTGTTTGTTTCATTTACACGGTGACTCAAACTTTTATATCTGATTCTTATCCATAATATTGATACGGAGGAAATTACAAGACGTTGGAAGAACAAGCAGCTCTGTAAGAAAATCCCTTTGACCATAGTCATCTCAGTTTATTAAGATGAGCGATCCTACACTCAGGAATGACATGAATTTCCTTTCTTTTCCCGATTACTTGAATTGGTTTTTTTTTTATTGTTCTGCGATACTTCAGCTGCAATTCTCTCTTTGGTCTTTTCTCATGTGACTGTTCAAAGGATCTTAATGATTAATATGTGGATTATCAAGGAAGTTCTGGAGGCAAAGTACAAAAACACAGGCAAAGGAGAGAGATCAATACAGCTGGATTTATGGCGCTCTCAATCCCCAAAATCCGCTTAGCTCTTTCAAGCTCCAAGGGTATAGTTTCGCAGTTTCAAAGTCATTTCAAATTCTCGATGAACTGTTTATGTGTTGAGTTTGATCCTAAGAAGATTCACTTCATTTCTCCAATCACTATGCGATTTACTCTTCTGCTCAATAGTCATTCCAATACTGGGATTTTTTCATTATTGCAATAAAGATTTTGTTCTGGCGAGTGATGTTCTGTTTTGACTTTTCCACTATGCAAATTTTCATCTCTCGTTGCTTTGTTTGTTTGTTTTTTTTTTTTTTTTAATATTTTGATAATCTTGTTCATGAGATCGGAACTGCAAATAGAGCCGACTTTCAAAATTTCAGAGGAGAACCATATGTATGTTACAAGTTTGAGCAATGTTATATGAATCATGCTGGAATTGTGAGAAAGAAGCCTTTTAACGAGTTTGTGATGAGTAGCAACATCTCACAGTCTATCTATAGTCCACCTGTATCTAGTAGAAATGATGATCCTCATGTATTATGCACTTACACAACAAGCCTATGGCATTGCACATGAACAGGACTAGCAATGCGACAGCGAGAGAGGAAGCATCACTTCCAGGTGGTGGCGGAGATGTGGTGGGGCAGGTGGTTGGGGCTGGTAGTGACAGGGATCCTGCAGGACTAGAGGCTGGGCTGTGGAATTTAACTGATGGTGACCACCAATTTTGGCCGTGGGAGCAATGGCTGCCATTAGCAAAGGTGTAGATGTGAGTAATACTCGCCAAATATGGCGAACGGAAAAGGTGGCAGGTTCGTTGGCTAGGGTGGTGAACAGAGAAGCGGCGTTCCAGTTGTCGTTGTCATCCTTTGACACATTCGCCACATCATGTGAACCCTATATTGAACACTGCAATAATAATGGAAGATCATCAGCATTAAAGAGTGAAGCTCGAGATTGATTTTTTGGCCACTGAAGCATCAGATTGATTGCAGTTACAAGTAATCGAGAATGGACTGATCGGAGCAAAGTCCCTAAAAATTATGATAAGCGAGTATCCGATTCCTACTCGAAGAGTGCCAAAATGAGAAGGGTGCATTGGCTTGGCCCAGTCAAAATACACGATGCTGCTAGAATTGATCCTTCATCCTGCAGAAACTCCCATTGCACAATTCGTCACCTTTGCTCTCGAAAAAACTGTGGTTGCAACTGCGAGACCGAAGACTCTGATTTTTCTCACTTGGCCATTTTGGCCGGGCTTGTGTTATAATTTCAGGTCAAGATCGCCCCTTAGATCTTCGTGCTTTCTTTTCTTTGTCGAAGGTCTGGTTTTCAAGCGCAAACATAGGTGGGAAGCCAATGTCGTGAAGGATACACATGAACTGTGTAGTGAGCCACTACTTTGTCGCTTTGATTGAGCATAATACTTTCTAAGTGGTTGGTGAGTGAGAATGCGATTGAAAATGAAGGAAGCCGGTACTGACCATTCATTCTCTGTCCAAATGATGCATTCACATCCGTCTTTTGACAGGAGTGCATTTAGTCGATTCTAGGATATTGCCCAAACGGATTGCAGGATTGGGTGGGAACGAGCGCGACGCTGTAATGCTCAGACCATTTGTAATCGGATTAAGGAGGACGATTTGATCATGGGCTGCTATCTCGCAAATTCTCTATTCTAATTGTGGATCATTCTGGCAACCAACCACAATATTTTGACTGATCGATATCTTTAAGAACTCCACATTATAACTAAATTAAAACATATTGCCGCTCAAATTGCTTGTATATTATGTCATACTGCTTATATTCCGAGTCGCCTCTCGGGCCAGGTCTTGCAAGTACTACTACTAACAGGTTGATGAAAAATCAATTGCTTTCTAAGCTTCGTGACTCAGAAAAGCATTTTCGATTGATGTCATCTGAGAATTCTCAATTGTAATTGTTTTGCACCGAGTGTCTAAACCGCGAGGACTAGGAAACCATGCTTCAGTGTGTAAGCTCAACATCCAAAGATGAACATCGACTCCGACATGCAGAACACATTCATCACAGACGACCCATTAGAAACCGCTCTCACGACAAGAAGAGATCAGCATTGCATCACACCGATCCTATATCTGCTCTTCCAGAACTCCAAGGATAACTAGCCCCATTGCCCGTGAAAAAAGGGATCAAGGCATCACGAGTCTTTCCAAAGAAAAGAGAAGCGCTGGGACTCGGAAGAGCATTTTCGGTCGATGTCATTCGGGAATCAGGTGAGCTTGTTTGTACTAAACCTCAAAAGCTGGAAAACTATGTTTCGGTGTGCAACCTCAGCATCTATCCATGAACATCTGCCCCGACATGCAAAATGCAATCGCGATAGACAAACCACTAGAAACAACTCTCGCGAAGAGAGATCAGTGCCGCGTCACACCGACCCTGTACATGCTCTTCGTGAATTCCACGGATAAATCGCACCAACGGGAGTCTTGCATATACACACAAGATTGTACCTAAAGCCTGCAACATGTATAAATCCTAAGGACATAATCCTTCACTCTTTGGGACCCCATAGGATCGACCCGTCTCCGGTCGAAGCTTGGTGGGAATGGTCACTGATTTAGACCGATTCTTCTTGCTCTTTAGGTATGAATTTCTTTTCCTCAGTTGAATACCCAAAATGATGCAGATGGTAGTCTTGTGCCATATTAAGAAAAGATATCAAAAGCTCAAATTCATTAAATATATTCAACTCGAATGATTTAGATTTTTTAATCTTATGATCATATGATTGTTTTCTTCAACTTGACTCTAAATTTCTCACCACCTTTTGATTGGTGAGCCGCATGTTATGGACATCATCCACATAAAAAAATCAACTAAATAGTAAATATGATTGGGAATGGTGTGGATGGTAAAGAAAAAAACAACGCTAGCAGTCCCCGAACTTTGGCCCAATATGTAATTTGGTTCCTAAATTTTTAATTTGTCCCATGTCATCCATAAATTTTAGCTTGATATACAATGAGATACTTGAACTTTAAATTTGTTTAATGTAGTCTCTGATATTTTAGTACACGTTCAATATAGTCCATAAACTGTATAAAGATGTTCAATATAATCCCCGGTCTTGAATTGATGGCATAACTACGTTGAACATTTTTAAAAATTGACACAGGATAAATTAAAAGTTTATGGACTAAATTGCATATTAAATTGAAGTTCATGGGCTGTTTGCATCGTTATCCTAAAATGAAACGGAAAGAAAATGTCATCTTCATTTAAAAGATGGCTAGCCCAGCCCACGTAATTCTCAGGCTCGCCAGGCCGTTCCGGGAGTTTCGGGCCGAACCTCTACCGGCCACCGGACCATTTCCAGAATCCGGGTGGGTCCTATCCGACCCGGATTCGATCCTCTTCCTCCTTTCGGGGCGTCTCGGATGCCCGGATTCCCCCCTTCCATTTTCATTCATTTTCCTTTTTACAAATTCGATTTTCTCTCTCATCAGTGCGTTCAAAGAGAAGAAGAAGAGAGAGAAGCAGAACAGAGGAGGAAGTTTTCGTGAGTGAGGGTTCACCGAGCGCTCTTTCTCTCTCTTCGCTTTCTCTCACTTAGGGCTCCAAACCGATCGTCGCCGGAGACTTCCGCCGGATTCCCCGACCTCGCCTTCCGATTTCCAGCACCGGATCGAGATGGTCGGTTCGCCGCCCCGCTTTCAGATCTGGAGCGGCAATCTCGCTCCTTTGCTTGTCCTTTTTTTTTTTTTTTGTGTGTGGGGATTGAATCGTCGTGGCGGCGTGGCAGGAGAGCGGAGGAGGCAACCTGGAAGCCGCCATAGAGCAGCGGCTGAACGTGGAGAAGCAGATGAGGCTGGCCGGCGAGGTCGCCGAGACGAAGAAGGCGGTGACGGAGATCCTGCAGCTGTGCTTCGAGGCCAAGGCCTGGAAGACCCTGAACGACCAGATTGTCTTGCTGTCCAAGCGGCGCGGTCAGCTTAAGCAGGTGAAAAGATTAGGCTTTTTCTCCTGCTTGTTTCCCGGTTGTGATCCTTTGGCCTTGCTTAATTATGGAATTTTTTGGATCCCTGCTTCTCGGGTTGCTGGTTTTCTGGGTCGAGCGCCTTGCGGCAAGTGATTGGCTGGTTCGATTGCTGGCTCGCCTAATAGTCCTAGGTGATGGCATTGGGCAACTAAACGAAGGGGTTCTTAGTACCATGAGTATTGAATGTGCGTGACATTGTTGAGTTAGCAGATGCGCTATCTTGTAAATGATTTTCTTTTAGGCTGACACCTCCTTTTTGCATTATTTATTGAAGTTAACTTCTCATGGATAAGAAATTATTCAAGTTGGCAAGATTTTGGAAGAATTGATAAAAATAAAAATAAAAAGATGTGCTTTTGGAACTCTTTTATGAAGGAAGCTTGGGTTTTTTTCTTTGGAAGTTTAATATTTCACCTGTGTAAACGAAGAATATGTGAAAAGCAAAGGGTTAGCCTTGATATATATACCCTTCCGGGCAGGGTACTTGTATTTTCTTATCAAGTTAAATTGATCAATATCAGTGAGTCTTCAGCACATAGGGAGTAGAAAGTGAGTTTCCACCATAACCAATTAGCATTGTCGCTTGCTCCCAAAAAAAAAAAAAATTACGGGAGACAGCAAAGTAAATAAGTAGAAGGTGCTGAAAGGTTACTTAGTTTCTTAACAGAAACTCTTATTCAAGATTAGTTTCCTTCCTAAATATCTCCCAATCCATCAAGTCTACGTGAAGTCGTGTGATGTTGCATTCTATCAAGATCACTAATTTGTAGGCGGTTACTAGCAAAATACTTTGAAATTATACTTTTGCAAGATGGACACTCCGTTTGGAATTGAAGTAAAACACATGCGAGTGAAGGATTGAAAAATATTTATCCTCAGTCTATGATAACAAAGAGAAAAGGTACATTGCTCAAGTTAAGTGGTTTTATTTTGTTTTATCATCTTTTTAGGGTTTAGTAAAGTCAGTAGGTGGTGCTACTCTTTGTTTTTATTCTAGTCAGTAGTTTTGATTTAGGATTTGAATTATCTTGTACTGGGATGGATTCTTTTTGTTGTAGACGGATAGGTACTTCCTTGGTACCTTAGTTATTATATCTTTTACATAGCAAAGAAACCTGGTTGAAAAGAAATTGGGATTGGGTGAGTGATTCCAAATACTGATCCAGGGATTGATGTTTGTCTACCCGCAGAAAAACTAATATTCGTTCGATTAAAGATGAACTATGAGTATGGGTTGTACCTCTCCGTTGCAATAAGGGTTTGCTGTGGAGTATTTTTCTTGCATGAACACAGCATGTGTTAGGTTTACTGGTGGGAAAGGAATATCAGAAAAGGAGGAGCCAAGATTATTGTGTTTGGTTGTCTACCAAGTTCGTGGGCATGAACTTTGGTCTTCCCAGCTTCAAGCACTCTGTGTTCGTCTTCTTCAAGTGATATTAGAGGAGTCAAAATTAATTGATGACACTGATGCTTGGATATTAATATGTGTTAAATTTAAGTTGCTCCGAACTTTTCTGTAACACAAGTATGTGAGAAAGAATATACTACCTTGTTGAGAGTTAATTGGGTTGTTTATTAAACTATGTCCATATATTTGCCTTTTCATGCCTTCTTTGGGCAATAAGCTTGTGGAACTTTCGCTCTTCATTGATCTTATTTCGTTGGTATGCTGTGCTGAAGGTTGATAAGTTATTCTGGATAGTCGGAGCATTATGACCAGTGGCTATTAATTGTGTGAATACAAGTTTTTTACTTGAACATTGTTTTTAGGATTACTATCTGTATACAATGCAGTTAAAAAAAGATGGAAAGTGGTCTTACCAAAAATCATTCCCAGTTGAGATCCCGAGTAGGATCATCGGATGTAGAATGGAATTCCTAAGCCCACTCCTAATATCCTACTTTGCCTATTTAATTAGGACTCAACCTCATAGTACTCAAATTAGGCCCAAGTTCTGATTATGCATGACGCATTGTATGTCTGAACAAATATCGAAAGGCCAGACCTGCTAATTAGGGTATGAAAACTGCTGGAAATTGAACTATAAGAAGATTATAAATGAGAATAAAATGCTGTGCTCATCCTGCATTCGATTGGATAGCCAGATAGTGGATTTAATTGGTGGTTGTGGCAAGGTGGAAGATACTTTCTGTACAGACTTGGGAGAGTCCATAAGCTTTTGGCTGGAATGACAATAACCTTTAATTGCCGGATTTGGAAATGGACTCCACTTTCATGCGAGTTTCTGTTGGGATAAATGGGATGTCTGGCGTGCCTCCACAAGTGGCATTGCAGGACAATGCCATCATCTTTGTATGGCAACCATCTCTTCTGGGTGGGGAGGGAATTCTTCTTGTCATTGCATTTTGGTCTTTAGCTTGTCTGCTTCTTTCTGCCTCTGGTCTTCTTCTTATATTTCATTGTCTGTAGACCTAATCAAGTTATTGGATGGTGACGTATGCATCCCTATTTTCTTATCAACAGGCTGTGACAGCAATGGTGCAGCAGGCTATGCAATATATTGACCAGACACCTGATCTTGAGACCAAGATAGAGCTTATTAAGACACTTAACTCTGTCGCTGCTGGGAAGGTGAATATGCGAACTCAAACTCTATGCAGCTTATGTTATGAGCAATCTGTTTAGTGTTTTGTGGTTTCTATAAATAGTTTCATTATGCAGATATATGTTGAAATTGAGAGAGCACGATTGATCAAGAAACTCGCAAAAATAAAGGAGGAACAGGGTCTTATAGCAGAAGCTGCTGATTTGATGCAAGAAATTGCGGTAACTAGAAGTTGACTTCTGTGATCATAGATCTTATAATTTGTTTTTCCTTGTCCAACATTATGATGGTTTTGAAATACAGGTAGAAACTTTTGGAGCAATGGCAAAGACGGAGAAAATTGCTTTTATCCTTGAACAAGTATGGGTTTTTGGTATTGCTTTTGGCCGATTAGGCACTATTCCTATGATTGGTTTTCTGATCAATGGATTTTGCAGGTCCGTTTATGCTTAGATCGCGAGGATTATGTGCGTGCGCAGATCCTTTCCAGGAAGATCAGCCCTCGAGTCTTTGAGGTAGATCCTTCCAAAGAGAAGAAAAAGCCTAAAGAAGGTGAAAATATGGTGGAAGAAGCACCGGCTGATATTCCATCACTTCTGGAATTGAAACGGATATACTACGAACTCATGATACGGTATATTGGTGTTTTGCTTTTAATGCTGGGTTCATCATTTTTTAACTAAAACTTTTCGCCAATCAAGTGCTACCGGCCACTCAGGTTGCAGATCAAACTGTGAACTTGTATGGCTTTATTTATCTGGCACATGCTCTTCTTCCTTAATGGATTTGAGTTACACATCTCAGTTTACCTCGCATTCATGTGGTTAACGATGTAGGTATTACTCACATAACAATGATTACCTCGAGATCTGTTGATGCTATAAGGCGATATATGAGATTCCATCAGTGAGGGGAAACCCAGAGCAGTGGATACCGGTGAAGCTTTTTCCAATAAGGATTTGTTAAGACTTCACTGAGTTTTTTGAGGGACAGCTGTTTATACTGTGGTTTTATAAGTGCAGGTTCTGAGGAAAATTTGCTGGTACTTAGTTCTGTCACCACATGATCCAATGCAAGCCTTCTTAATGCCACTTCAGAAGATAAAAATCTCTCAGAAATTCCCCAATTCAGGTACATCTTTGATTTGCTTTAGGTAATTGGTTGTACATCCTCTTTCATTATCTCAATAATGTGCCATAGAATAAGGTTGACGGTGCCTTCCATATTTTAATGCAGGTTGCTGCTGAAGCAACTGGTCACAATGGAGGTTATCCAATGGATTGCTCTTTGGAATACTTTCAAAGATGAATTTGTGAATGAGAAAAACATGCTTGGAGGTGCACTTGTTGAGAAGGCAGCAGAAGATCTTCGGGAGAGAATCATTGAACATGTAACTGTAGAACTTTGTCATTTTTGTTCTTTTTATTTGATCATTGAATAGATGTGACCCACTCTATTTTCTGCAGAATATTATTGTCGTTTCGAAGTATTACTCAAGGATTTCCTTGGAGAGACTTGCAGAGCTTCTATGCCTCAGCATCCAGGTCTGATTATGTTGGATCATTTGTCTATATTCTTTATTAATGTCAATCTTTATGAATGATTGGCAAGAGCCCTTATTTTCTCTGAGCATCCTCTCTGCCTGTGATCCCTGATTGGGGCATGGTTGCCGCATTTGTGTACTAGTTCGAAAAAAGTGAAAAAGAGGTTTTGGAGCCTTGGAAGCCAAAGGTTTGTCATGGAAGTGAGAACGTTGTCTTTGTAGTTTTGTTCCAGAAACGTTTCTGACTGACATATATGTGTAAGCTCGGCTTGTCAACTACTGCTCATAAATTTGGCATGGTTATAAGTGTCATTGTCTGGCATCTTGAAGCCATTTTTTGTCCCGTGGTCCTGAAATTCTGATACCCTTTAGGTGGGTGGGAGGAGCTCTGATATGTTTGCTAAAATAGCTGGCCTAGCTTTTCGGCTAGTATTAACACTCGCTCTTTCCTGCTTTACGCAAGTATATCTCACTGTTACAGCTTTCTTAATGTGAAGAAAAAAAAAATTATGTAGCGTGACCCTCAAGGAATACAGATCTGTTTTTGAGGTTCTGTTACCGCTGTTTTGGAGAGCTTTAATCATTCACATGCCTCAATTTGTTAAATCAACAGTATCATCCGATAGAGAGACCATATAGCGATAATTGTACAGCTTGAATGATATTCTATCGGCGTGACCTGTTAGTTCTATCTTTCCATTTTAGGAAGCTGAGAAGCATCTCTCCGAAATGGTTGTTTCCAAGTCCCTGGTGGCAAAGATAGACCGGCCAATGGGAGTTGTCTGTTTCCAGACGACAAAGGACAGTAATGACATCTTGAACTTGTGGGCGACAAATTTGGAGAAGCTCCTTGATCTTGTAGAGAAAAGCTGCCACCAAATCCACAAGGAAACCATGGTTCACAAGGCTGCGATGAGAGGTTGAAGATGTCTTAGTTGAATGAATGATCTCTCTCCCCTTGAGCCTCCCGCTCTCACCAAGAGAGAAGCTGACGAATGCTGTTTCACATTATGCTCTGGAGTGGGGACTGAAGATATCCGTCATAGAACTCTCTTGTAGCTGGCTTCAATTTGATTGCATATTTTGTAGGTGGACCAGATCTGGGCCTTGTTTCGGATAGAAATGATATACTGAATACACATTCTGCATAGGAATGTAATGTGGTCTTTTCATCTTTCCTCTTTTCCCCCTCGCTTCATTTGAAGATTTGTTGGCTTTCAGTCCAGAAATACCAATGGAACAGGTATGAGCACAATATGTGCACTCAGTAGTACTGAAATGAGTACCTTTTCACTGAGTTCTGTTTCGCATTGCAAATATTGCAGGTGCTTGTTTTTTTTAACAACATCCAAGATTACATTAACTCTCCAGGAGGCTAGTGATGGCAATTTTTGTTTGTTTCATTAGCATTTGAATTTCATATTCAGTGGAGAGACCCTTTTTTTTTTTCATTATCTAGACCCAGTCTTGGCTGTTGGCAATTCTAAAAACCTCTTTCTAGGAGCTTCATTTTCAATAGGATAGCTACACTTTCTACCTCCTCAAGAGACGTAGTTTTCTTCCATACTTTGTTCTCCAGGTACAGTTTGCCGTGATGTCATTCCTCTCTAAACTTTTAGTCACCGTAATGTGTTTCATTGTTAACTAGTTTAAATATTTCTCTCAACCCTTGGCATGTATGTGGATAATACATCGTGAAGCATAACGTATTGATGAAAAGCTCCAACTAAAAATCGAACACATGACATTCATTCGCGTTACCTGCCATTCTCCTTGAAAATACAACCTACTCCAGCATAGTACCTTTTTGATTCCTCGCCGGATCACGAGGTGCCGCCAAATGGAGTTCTCACATGATCACTTCCCATTTTCAATCTGCAGTTGTTGCTTCCGAGTGGCGTGGCTCCTCCTTAAGTAAGGATGAGAACTAAATTGTGTGAAAAGTCCTCGTCTCTTCTTCAGTCTCTAAGCTGATTGCTTGATTAATGTCGGTGTCTAGAGCCTTGGAATGCTTCATGTCTTTTCCTGTTCTGTAATAAGCCCACAGGAAAGCCCATGTTGAATACGACAGTCCATCAATGCAGATGGTGTAGAAGAGAATATGCGCGATTGTGTATAAGTTGATTATGAAAGTCAGGTCGAATGCATTTTCCAGTTTTACACTGGCATTAAAGAAAAGTCATCACGAGTAGTAATCTTCTAATCAAGCTGAAGAAGCCAATTTTGAGAAAGCCCATCAATATTCCTGTTTACCGGCAATAAGTAACTCTTTATTGGTTTGTTGTAAGGACATTAATCATTGCCATGCCAGAAAGCATTTGGGTTCAACTGAGGATCGATTTATAGGACTCAAAGTCGTAATTTTTTTAGTTTAAGTGGACCTTGCATTGTTTGTGAAGGAATTCGAAAAAGTACGCTTGTAAGAGTGACCAGGTAGAGACAATGTTTGAGGCATTCATAAAATAAAATAAAGGTTGGGTTGAATGGAATGAAACAGAAGTTTCATCGTATTAACGTTTTTCATTAATCACTTATTTGGATCTTGAAGAGAAGTTTCAATTGCGTTCATTTGCATCTTGAGACCTATAGGTGGACTTATTTGCATCTTGAGACCTATAGGTGGACATAAAGTCATCGTTGACTCATTTTCAACGATCACATTTTTCACATATTTTCATATCCTAAACCTTTTAAAAATAGTTTGACAAACAAATAAAAAAAGATAGGGAAAATTAGAAATTCAAAATATTTGTCAATATTAGGCATCAAATATCTATCTGATTCGACATCGCTTATATCGGGATTGTTACACCTCCTAGATAAGTATTGCACAAATTCAAATGGACCTGACGCAATTTAAAGTGGATTGCTACCAAAATTGAAAATATTTTATCTAGTGGCAGCAAGTCTCGTGTGGATTTGCCTAATGCAATAACACCAGGATTGGAATGTTGGGGATCTGAACAGTGTTGGCAAGCTAGGCTGTTAATTTAACACCAATTAATAGTATCTGAATCAAGATCTTCAACCAAGGAAATGAAATTGTGGCATTTGGTGTAACTCTTGTTTATCATTGATACCATTAAACATCAATCGTAACCCTAAACGAGGCTATGCATTTCATGTGTCCCATACTTTTCCAATTAAAGGAATTTGTTTGGATCTTGTCGTGTGACATGTGGTTGTGATCGTACAGTTGAGACTTCGAGCGTCAATTTCATCTCAAAATCGCTTATGGATTTTTGTATTGCATAGCTTAGTGGATTTTCTTGTCTTCTTTCTTGGATAGCGAGCATACTTGGGTTTCCTTTTCAAATCACTTCACCGTGTGATCCAATGTTCCCCTTTGGTCTATTTCCGGGTAAGCTTTTGATCCTAGAATAATGAGGTGGGGTTAGTTCTAAGCTGTCGAGCTTTCATATCGTCTCTTATCGTTTCGGATTCTGAAGAAGCTCACAAGGCAAGAGAAGAACCTTTGCAACTATGAGTAAAGAAATGAATATTTGCTCTTGCCTTGGGAGGCTTTATTAGCTAAGCTGGTTTTCAGAGTGGCAAAAATAAGCAAACTAGAAAGCTACAATATACTAAGTGTCAAAGTGATCCCTCGTTGGCCTCATGTAAAATGCAATCTCTCTCCATATAATAGCTTCAATTTAAATCGCATTTTCTGACGTTACAATAAGTTAATATGTGAATTTCTCCCATATTGTGCTAAGAAAAATAAACTTGAGATTTTGGTGGGAGTCTTCCGAATTCCATATTAAAGGCAAAAGGGTTAAGGACATCCAATGCATCAACCCTTCAAGGATTGGTTGAATGATTTAAGTGCCTGGTTGAGATGTGGTAGTTTCAATATCCGAATGATAGTTCCTTTCACTCTTAGCAACTTTTAAGGGTGACGTCCTTCACTTTGTTTATAAGTGGACTTTTATCGTTGCACGTGGACATGGTGAAATTGCGCCCGTAAAGATTATTTGAGCCAAAGATTTAGATTGCAAGAAAAGAAAGGTGATAAAATTTTTCTCTACTTTTGATTACAGGAAACAAGTTTCTAATTAGTTACAAATAATGAACATTACTCACGTGCAAACTTAACTAAATATAAATGTAGATAAAATCCATATTTGTAATTCATCAATCGAAACTAACCGAGGAAGAGGAAATGTAAAAAAACATGATTTGAAATGAAAACGACATGTGATATGCCTGCAAGATTTCTTTGTTTTGAGGACATTTTGATATATGTGACAAGTATATAAATTCCTTCTCAATGATCAACTAGATCAGCATTTCAATCCATTTATGTACTATAGGCGTGTTTTCCTCCAACCCAATTGAGAAGAAAAGCCAATTCAAGACATTTGGTTCATTTTTGTGACATTTATACTTCGTACCTAAATATAGCCTTCTCTTGCTTATGTAGAGAAGGCCACGTCCATATCCCTGAGCCTGGCCACGTCCATATCCCTGAGCCTATGTGATCTCATTGGGAAATTAACCTAGGCCTAAGCGCCGCATGGACCTGCAATAATTTACCAATAAGGCTTCCAGATTAACTTTCCCAACACAGCTAAAAAGAACCTCTCAAATATCACGTTCGCATCTTCCGCCGCCGCCGTGAAGAATTGCTCAGAATAAAAGTAGATATAACGTGACAGACAAAACTAATTGCAACATACAACAATATTAACATTGTTAAAACATGATGATTTTATAGCTTGTATACCACGAAATACATAAGAATGTGCATATGATAGTCATTTTGTGCGACCCATTTATCTATTATACAACCTACCTCCACCATCATTGATATAGGTAGTTTTACTTTGAAAATTTAACCAATTATCCAAATCAACGGTGATGGACATGAATTTTACCCCAAAAAAATTTACACGGTCAGTGCATTCGAGTTTATTCCATCTTATAGATACTTGTAAGTTTTTAAGTGGATAATTGACTTGACCTAACAACAGAATGAGTCCACGCAATAATCTCTTGCCCATCATCACTGAAATTACTCCAAAGGGTCCCTTCCCAAACAATCATTCTTGTGGTCCATACATCCACACAGGCAGACACACATACATGGCAGTAAATGCAGGCTATAACGAAGTGCATTAATGCATGTATGGTGCATGCAACGCATGGCATGCATAAAGAACATACCCAATTCATCAAGTGGCCCTTGCTCTATACAAGTCCACATCGAGGCATTATTTGATAGGGAGAGTCAGAGGGGTCGCCCCCCTCGTCCGCTGTAGGAAAAAGCCAGATTTGATGAGGGCGTGTGTGGCCTCTTATACTTTGCTTCAGTTGAAGGACATACGCAAGTGTATCTGCTTGGGAAAAAAAAGGACAAATCTGTGCAAAGATACTCTTTTCTTTCCCTCACCGGGAAAAAAAAATTAATGAGTTTTTTTATATATGTGCTCCAATTGACTTCACAAGCTATGTAAACATCTTGTACACAATCTATATATCAAACATTGTTAAAAACCTATGTTACTGAGATGATAATGTCAAACAACAAAGCTACATCCTTCGAAGAAAACAAAAAGAAAGTATAGTAAATACATGCCGAGTAAATCGCATTCACCGTACCACTTTTTTCTATTATAGTTGAAAATTTCATTATTAGAGATAGATTATATAGATAGGACATCCATTCATAATATATAACATCTATTTTATCATACTGATATGTATAATATTGATCATGAATATTTCACCGACAATGATATACGATACAAAAATATTTAAGAAAAAAAATAAAAGAAACAAGAAACTACTCTAGATGCCTTCCCGGGCTAGTCGAGAAAACTAGTCTAGAAAACTGTTTGGAATTCAGAAAGCAATTCAAGTTGGATGGACATGATATCTATGGTAATGCATCCAAAACCACTTCTCTTCCTCCTCTAGCCCTAACCCTGCCTAATATCTGAAAGCTCTCTCCCCACTTTATCTCTCTCTCTCTCTCTCTCTCTCTCTCTCTCTCTCTCTCTCTCTCTACCCAAACCCAGTTCTCAATAAATCCCAACTTTTTTTCTGTTCTACCTTTTCCCGGACCCAGCATTTCCTGCCTGCCATGGCCACTTCTCATCCCACCTTTTTATCATAGAATTTCATCTTCTCTCTCTCTCTCTCTCTCTCTCTCTCAATTGTCACTCCATAAGATCCTCTCTCTTTTTTTCTGAAATTTTCCTCTATTTATACCACCCAGGACCATCTAGGTTTTCCTGTCGTGATACATCTCAACACCTCCCAGAAAGCAAGTCCTAACTCATCTTTCTTCTTCTTCTTCTTCTTCTTCTTCTTGTGCAATTGAGGAGCTTTATTATTATTTTTTCTGTGCGTGTAGAAATGGCAAGCTGCGTAGATATCACACCCACAGAACAGCTCTGCTACATCCCTTGCAACTTTTGCAATATTGTGCTTGCGGTATTATCATCATCTCATCTCTCTCTGGGCTTATTGGTGGGGTTCTGCTTTTTCACTTCTTTTTAAGTCCCACCCGGAGCTCTGATTCATCCATTGCTTTGCAGTTTTTATTGCTTCTGTGTTTGTATGCAATGAGTCTAAGCACTAGCAGCTGGAAAAGAAAAAAGAAGCATAAGTTATTAGGTCCTGAAAAGATAAGGAAGGGGAAGAAAAAGGAAAAAAAACATTGCACCTGTGTTATCTATTTTGTCTATTTTTGAGATGAAAACCCCATTGATCTCCTCTTTGAGTCTTCCTTGTTTTTTGGTGCAGTCACGTCTCCATCGTTCGACTGTACCTTTCTTTTCTTTTCTCAGTCAAATGGAAGTCATTTCTTAAGGTCCTATAGAGAGAGAGAGAGAGAGAGAGAGAGAGAGAGAGGACCGGTTGGCTTGAGCTGTGTGTTGCTCCTGCAGGTATACGGTTTTATTTTTAAGGAAAAATAAGATTTTCGTGCAAAAATATTCAAGCGCACAATGACAAACTGACGAAGACAACTCCAACGTCTTAATTTCTTAGCAGTGTGACTTATCTTTCCTTCACCAACACAGATCTGATTCACTCTTAGCCTTGCTTCAGTATATGTTTTAGGTCACCGGAGGAATTTTTAAACAAAAAATAAAGGATATTTCTCAAATCCTCCATTTTCTTATTCCATGCCCACCAAAGCACACTTCACAAGCAAAGCACCATGACATACTTTGTTTAGGGTTTTCTCTGAACTGAGCTCACAAAAACCAAACGGAGAAGAGAAGGTTTTCAGTTAATGACGCCCCCCGTTTATTGTCATTCTAGAACTCTTTGGAAAAAGTAAGAACCCGAAAAGGGAAAAAAAAAACAATAACTAACTAGACAGATCGCAACCCAAAAATTAGTCATTCTTTTCCTGATCTGGGTTTTCTTCCTTAGTTCTTAGTTCTTCTTGTTTTTGGCAGTGATTAAGTTTCACTGGGTAACACAATTTCCCTTTTGTATAGATTGACTTTGTGATTTGTGGATATTATGCAGGTGAGTGTGCCATGCAGTAGCTTGCTCGACATAGTTACCATCCGGTGCGGCCACTGCTCTAATCTTTGGTCTGTCAACATGGCTGCTGCTTTTCAGTCCCTCGCTAATTGGCAAGACGCTCAGGTGTGTTGACATTAACTTCATTGTTTTCTTTTCTTTTGGTTTCCTTTAGAGAAAAAAGGGAACGTTTCGAGTATGGAGTGTCCAAATTTATGACAATGTAGGGTTTTTCAATTCTTTATGGTCTCTGAAATGCGACTATAGCAGCCGTCATAGGACCAAAACCTATGTGTTTTTTCGCTTTTGTGTAGGAGAACTAGGTTTTGCGGCCGAAGTTGTCATTTTGAGTCAGTTTCTGTGCACTCTCTTCAAGGCAAAAGCATCATTTTCCCCCCTCCGTAGGTTTTTTTTTTTTTTTTTTAGCTACTCTTTTTTCATTAATAGATTGAATCTTGATTTGGTTGGGAATGGATTTGAGTTAAAAGCATCGGTTCTTTTCAATGAGATCTGCACCCCCTGTTGTTAAAACAAATCTCAAGAAATGGGTTCTTTTTGTTTTCCTCTTCTTTTTGTGTTTTTTAAGATCCCGAAGAAAGAGAGGGCTTGGCCTTGGTTTTGAAAGGACTGTCAAATCTGGGTTTTATTTGCAATTATTATAATTATTATTGTCTTCTTTCCTCTGAATGACAGCCACCATTCTATGACTGATCCAGTCCCTTCAATGCCGGTTTTTTCTCTCTCCTCTTCCCGTAGCTCGATCCCAGAAAACATCACCTCACCTCTCTCTCTCTCTCTCTCTCAAAAGACATTGCCCGCATGAAAAATGTATAAAATATTGTCAACGCCATCCATATGTGCTAACCCAAGACCTCTTATTTTTGCCCTCACTTTTTTTTCTCTCGTTTTACCTCAATTTGTACATATTAAGGTAACTTTTTTCTTAATGGAAACACCTTTTTACTTCCCTAGTAGCATACTCCATAGGTTGAAAATTTTTACCCTTCTTCACCGGGGAGTTATTAAAAGGACTTATTAAGCTCAGGTCCTAAGTTAACAATATAGCAGAAGAAATCTGAGGAAAAATGATCTAATAGCTAAAGCAACAAGCTTTTCTTTAATCTTGAACTACTAATCACAGCTAACTTAGGCAATCTCTCCTCTCTGAATACTTTCTCCATATAGGCTCCCAAGCAGGATTGCAGGATGGACATGGGTTCATCTTCAAGATACAATAGCAGGATCACAATGCGAGCACCATCCACGAATGTCACTGAGCAAAGGGTTGTTAATCGACGTGAGTCTGGAATCTTTCTCCTTAGACAACCTAAACTTGGTGCTTTTCTACCAAAATTACAGACATTTCATATAATCTGTGGACACGAGCAGTGAGTAAAACCTGCATACTTAGAACAGTATTTCCTATGAAAACTTCTATCTGGAGAAATGACATCTTCATGTTGCCATTTACAAGGTATTTACGTTCTTTCGACCATCAGAGGAGCTTATCCTTGCAAAGTGAAAAAAAAAATTCGGAAATCAATTTTCTTATATGCTTGACGAACTATATAATAAAGTTTTGATTGGGTAAAGTTAAAATATTGTCATAATGCGTGGTAACTCATGAGTTGTAGCTTTCTTGGATTTGCAGCTCCCGAGAAGAGGCAGCGAGTACCTTCAGCCTATAACCAGTTCATAAAGTAATGAAACAGAAATCGCTGCACAGCATGCACTTAAAAAACAATGTCCTTTTTTTTATTTTTCTTTTTCCATGATAAAAGAAAGAAAAGAAAGCTCTCAGCAATTATTGACATATTTGGTTATTGTCCTCTGGTCAAAATCATGGCGATTTTTTAGAGAGGAGATTCAGAGGATCAAGGCGAGCAATCCAGACATTAGTCACAGGGAAGCATTCAGTACTGCTGCTAAAAACGTGAGTTGATGATAACATATCAGAATGATAGATTTGAGTAATTCTATTTAATTTTTGTTGGGCAAAATGTTAATGTCCATATCTTTTCATTTAACTTTGTTTCTGAATGATTTTTGCTATCTATACCAGTGGGCACACTTTCCCCATATTCATTTCGGACTGATGTTAGACAACAACAATCAGGCTAAAATGGATAATGTAAGTTCCTCTCTATTATAAACAAATTGCTCAGTTCTTTTACTTTGCCTGCTTCACATTGCATATTTCGACGTTCTTAAATTTTACTTTTGTTTTACATTTTTTGGTAGAAACTTTGTAAACAGACTGTTTCTTAGAATATGTTTAAGCAGTGTGTTGTTTAATATGATTGAGCATTATCTGCAATAGTCTGTGCCTGACCTAAGTGCCTGTAATCTAAAAGGAGATAGTCCTTGAGCTTAGGTGCAGTAACCTCTCTGAACTTGTTTGACGTTTAACCATCTCATTGTTGCCGATAATTTAGTATGGTCTTAAAAATAATTGTAGGAAAATGCTGTCTATAATATATATTCTGAACAGACTCGACAAATAATACCTCAAGAAACATGTGATGCCTGTGTTGGAACCCCACAGATAGAATGCACGGACCATGCATCTTTCCAGAACTGTATTGGCTGAACTTACACCAAACTAGGTTCAATGTACCAAACTGCATGTTGTGACAGTCCAATTTCATCAAGCATGTGTTTCGTCTGAAATGGCCTGTGATTGGTGGTAGTACTTTGAGGCTGTTTACCGACAAATCTTGCAATGGATATTATCATATTGTCCATGTTGGTAACTACTGATTATTGCGGTATGAATGTGTAAAGTTTTTATTAGAAGGCTTGATCATTTTATGTCTTTAATTGGCCCTATTTCTTCTCTGCGATCTCATTCATTCCTCGTTTCCCTCATTTTTCAACTTCGATGCAGCATTCCGAGAAGCATTTGATGTCAAGGGCGGCACTGCTAAACAAGTGAACCTGTGTTTGATTGCGCAGTACTACCTTCTATTTCATGTGAAGATGTGAAGACTCTCTATGAAACCTCTGCTTTATTATTATATATTATGTAAGAACGAAAGGGATTATATCCCGACTGCAATCCTTCCAAATTTGCCCTTTTTATCTTTCATGTTTATTTCACGACTGGAAGTAAAGTTCAATTTCACCTCAGCACTTTTTGGTTAGATCTTATACTTTAAAGTGAATTTGATCATATGAGTGAAAATTACATAAGTTTAAGGGTGTATTTGTTTGAGTGAAAGAATTTTGCGAGAATTAATTTCATAGACTTTCACGCGTTTGATTTGCTGAAAATAATCAAATGATGGAAAAGCATTTACAGTCAATGAAAATAAATATGCTTAAAGTTAGGAAAATCAATTTCCTTACCTGAAAAGGGGAAAACAGTCCCATAAAATGATTTCTCATAAAACATTTCCTTCGTTATGAAGTTTTCCATGAAAGAAACACATCATAATAGAATTTCTCTTTCAGCGTTACATAATTTACATAAAATGCACCCAAAAGTATTTTCATTTCGTGCAAGTACTTTTGGATGTGGGAAGAATGCTCTGGAAGTCCTCAATCTTTCGTATGACACTTACAAGTTCAGAGCCGCAACTTCTGCTCGTTCATTTGAATTCTCTAATTTTCAAATTTCATTCATTTAAGTTACTCCATTGGCTAAGATTGCCTGAAATGGCGACCTAGCATTTCTTAATGACAAAGTTATTTTTACATGGCTTTTTCAAATAGTGTCACATTAGTTTCTGGCAATGGTGAAAGCCACCAAAACCTCTAAACTATGCCCACTATAATATATTTATTCCAAACTTTTTTTGTGACGCCAAAAACCCAAACTTGTATTTATGTAACACATATACCCTAAACTTGTACAATATGACACATTTACCTCAAATTTCTTCTTGTGATACCAAATATCCCAAACTTGTATTCTTATAACATTTTAACCCAAAAAATTTGGTGTCAAAATTTTTTTGAATTTTTTGTATCTCAAAAGAAAATTGGAGTAAATGTGTCACACGTGTATAAGTTTCGGGTTTTTTGTGTCATAAAAAAGTTTGGGATAAATACACCACATGGGTACAAGTTTAGGGTTTTTGTGTCATAAATAGTTTAGAGTAGATGTACCACAATAGGTGAGGTTTCAGATCTTCTGTAGTTATTTCCCTTTTGGCGAGGAATGAATAAAAATTTGAAAAGCTAAGAAAATTAAATGAGCATCCTGAATGTGAAACTTCTAATATACTTTGTTCTAAATCGTCAAAACCGCGTTATGCAAAAGTTGTGCCAAAGTTCCATTAACCAAGCTATAGACCTCCTTGGCTCAAGATGATAATAAAAAAAAAAGTAGGAATATCACTGTATAATATTGCAAGTGATCATCAAAATGACTTTTCTTCATCCGATGGATCATACCACAACATGCAGTTTATTTGGGCATACGATTTCAAAATTAAATTCAATAATGCTAATCCCGAGAAGTTATTTCTTTTTTTGTCAAACCAATTCAGATAAGTTTAAGCTATAAATAAAAGCCTTATTTAATGTACTTTGTATTGTGCCAACCCTTGCTAACACATTCATTTCTTGGACAACAGTGGCATAGACATCGTATTTGATAGAAGCAAATTTGAAAACAAGGAGCCTGTTTGTTGCAAGTTATGAGCTACTTTTGACTCTTGCTTATGATTTTCTCGCCAAATTTTAACAAAATATTTTAAGCAAATTTCAAAAAATTATGAGAATATTTTTTCCAGATGTCAGTACTTGAACATATTGGAAGGCTTTAAGTGTGTCGGATTATATACAAATCAAAGTGTGAGTTCCGTAAAAGTTTCCATAAAGTTTAAATGCAGAAATCAACAAAGGCAGTAAATTATTAACCGGATAAAAGAGTTGAATTCATCCTCTATTATTTTACATTTACATGTAAAAGATCAAAACTAGATCAAATGAATAGCATTCTTCATATTGGCAATTTGATTTCTAACAATGGAACAAACACATATTTGATGACTCTGAAAGCTTTCAAGGTAAACTAGCACACTCCTATAAGTGTTTGCAACAAAAAGAAAACATTAAATACATAAATAAAGAGAAATCTTAAGTTACAAATCATTTATGTTGAAGATTCACCTCCTCTCTTCTCCAATTAATTATAGATGTTCTTTGAACCATTAATCTCCAGAATGAGACGAGAGGAGTGAATCACTAATCTCGTATGTGCAAGTTCTCCTAATCCATATTGCAGAAAGTATCTCAAAGGGAAGTCGTTTTCCTTCAATTGAGTTCTCAATCTTTCTTAACAAGCTGTATCAGAGCTTTTGATGCACACGTTCAACAAGCAGTGCCACAGCTTATGTTGTGTACTCCCAACATATGTTTGGATGGAGTGAATAGCAATGTGATGAGAAGAGACATGGTTAAACAATATCACCATGGATTGAAAAAAAGAAAAAATGAAATGACTTTTTTGTTATTGGGATGAAAATGTGGAGAACTAATTGAAATGAGAAGAAAAGAAGATAAAGCCACTTAATCCATGAGAAATAATCTCAACTATCCAAATTTGCCCCCTTTTGGAGGACCTCAAAATTAATATTGACTTTGTTCTCTTTCTTCCACTCAAATCTACTCTTCTCTTTCCTCCAAATCTCCCTATCAAAACCGGGTATAGGTTGAAAGGATGTAAACGAATTCTTTGCAAAAGATTTATGGGATTACACGATAGTTACTTAAATTACTTAATACTTGCGAGTATTTAACAAAATTCAAGAAGTGAGTCAACACATTTACACATGCATAGTTTTTTTAGTGTAGTAGCCAACTACATTCATTAATCAGATAATATTCCCATTCCAAGACTTCCAATAGTAGAATTTATTAAGATCATCTTGCAATTACCTGTGACACTGGCTTTGCCTCGAGTAATCAAATTGGTTGCGTTGCTTATTAGGTAAATACCACAATACCTAAATGAAACATGACCATTTCCATCATCTCATTATAGTAGGAGAGACTCCTAGGTGCACCAAGAGCACGACATCCATCCACCCAATGCATCATCGACTTTCAGTTTTAGCAGCCCCATGCTGGATACGCACGATTCAAGAGCAGGGAGGTATATCGAAACCTTCGATTGACCTCGTGACATCATCTTTAAGTGATTAGATAGATCCTATCTATATGACCTTACCACTACACACCACTTAAATTCCATTTCAAATTTGTTTTAATTTTGCAATCAACAACACCTAGTATGGCTCCCCCAATCTTATCCAATAGAAGATCTTTTATTGGAAAATTGTTTGTAAAAAAAAACTAAATGCATTTTCCTTGTTCCACATAGGAAAAGTGGGAGAAAGTGGGCCAATTAATAAGTGTGGGGTTTCCTTCGTGTACTTAAAATAATAATTGGGTGGGGCTAAACCCCACCATACCCGCGTGCGGGTGCGCGATTATTTGGCGCACTTAGCACTTTGTGTGCCCAAGGTTTAGTTAGCACTAATCCCTTTGTTATTTTTTTTGTTATGTTATTAATTTTAATCAATTCAAAGGTTGATTTTGTTTTGAGAATTTTTGGAAATTTTTTAATATAAAAATTCGAAATTTTATTTTTAAAAATATATATTTCGAATTTTTGTTTGTGTCTTTTCAAGACAACCTTTGGAAAGATGCTCATTCAGTTTGTAACTTATCCCGAAGGGTTGCAATTGTTCGTTCTTTCAACTTCTTATGAATAAACTTCTTTATTCAACTGGCAAATTTTCGAAAAGGCACATTTGTTCATTTTTTGGCAATTTTCACGAAGAGTTGCATGTGTTTTAAGACTATTTGTTTATATATACTTGTCAATTTTCGGAAGAACCAGAGAGTGATCATTTTCAAGCCTTCTTTCTGAAAAAAAAAACTGCAGCTATTTTTTCGATTGTTTCTTAGAGAGACCCTAGAGAAATACTAAAATTGCTATCTAATATTCTCATTTTGAGACTCTGTTGTATCCTGGAGGATATTTTCCGGTGACCATTAGCAACGTTATGGGGCAAATAAATCCTTAAAGAAAGTAATATCACGCCTCAAAGTCCGACTTGAGTACTCTAAATATCCGTGTTCATTGTTTTACCCAATTCGAAGCCATATTTTCCAACATCTTTCACATCTTTTGGAGGTGAAATTGCAGACACTCATTTTTTATTTAAGCTGAATACACAAACTACTTAAGAAAGTCTCTGCTTGTTTTGTTGTGGAAATCCACATGTGATGTAAAATTAATATTCCTCGAGCAGAAAACCTAAATTTACGGATGGTTAGACAGGACAAAAAAAGTACAGAGAATATGAGGAAAGCTAATCCCATTGAAATGCACAGGGAAAATGGATAGCGTGAGCGATGATCTATAGAGAAAGAAACAAAATTTCATCCATGGTTTCACAATCCACGCAAGCGCATCAGAACAGTTCTTCCATCGCTGATTAGCTAGAAATTCCTCCAATCATACCTCTTATTGGTGGTGATATACTTAATCATCACTTGCATGTGACTGTAAATAATTAATCGATCGGAGTAACTTGTCGTCTCCTTTTGCCTTTATTTGGCTGTCTTGCTTCCTTAGGCCCACTCTTGCAGTTCTCTTTTGCATTCGGCTCCCTTCCACTCATTCTGACTTGTTATCTTGTTGAGTGCAAGTTTTGTGGTGCTGGATCTTTTGTAATTATTAGTTAAAGCTCAATATATTCTTACCTTTCACCCCAAAAAAAAAAGGGTCACATTTTTCTCTAACTACCGTTCTAATTAGTGAGTTACAACCATGAATATCACCTACATTTATCTTTAGTTAATTTCGCATGCACATCACTCCAGATTGGAGGAAATTATAGTTCGGACATAGATATGGATGTTTTTTTTTCTGTATTGTATGAGTAGATGTAAGATAAGGCTGCATTTAGGTGATGATTAAGCATATTGCCACCAATCAGAAGTCCGGTTTAAGGTACCTAGGAGGTAAACATCACCCAAACGAAACAGTACTTCGTTGTGATGGTTAAAACTATATCTGTTATATATAATGCATGATTAGGTTGATTTGATGATATAAACGTCCTGCATATTGTCTCTCTATGGTTTGGTATGGATTTTAAGTTAATTTTTGCATAGAATAGAAGTTATCATTTAAAATTGGACCAAGGCAATAATAATTAACTTTAGAGTTTTGATCAACATTCTTATTACAAATCAATTAAGTTTGATTTGGACAGAAAAATAAGTTGAACCGAACTAAAGCGAACCATGACGACCTAATAGAACCCAATACTTCCATTAGCTTCAGTAGCATGGACGAATATGTATACCACATCCAAAAGAACTTATCGATAAGGTTCATACAATTCTTTCTTTTCTCAAATAACACAGGGTATCTAACTTTCAGCTCTACTCATTCTCATATATGAATATAAACCGCACCGTTCAAGTGCATTAGGTAAGGTTCCACCAACAAGGTTTGAAGGGGGAATTATTACGTGTCGACACAACTTTCGCCGCGCATATTACTGGCATGTGCTCATGTGTGCGTACACAAACAAATTGAGAGAATCCTGGCCGCTTCTGGAAAGAGAATTGTAACACATGATTCTCCATATAACGAAACTGAATAAGGTTCGAGGAGCAAGGCTTATTCGGCCGGAGGAGTCGTAGGCTTATTCTCCTTCTCATGTCGTTAGCAACACATGGGAGTCGCAGGTTCTTACTTTATTCTCGCTGTCTACAAGGATTCTTGACAAATTTTGTTTTACTACACATTGAATAATGTGTGCATGGATTCTAGTAAAATTACTAGACAAAAGGAAATTAAATGGTGTGAGAAAATGGCCATTTGGGTAGCGCATTGGAATGTTTCTGTTCCTATGTTTTTTTTTTTCTTTTGTTCTCCGGAATAAAAAAAGAATAGAAATCTATTTTGATAAAATTAACTAATTTTTCTATTCTCTGGAATAGAAAAGTAGCCGGGGAATAGATTTGGAGCATAAACAATAAGTGGAAAAAGTAGCTTCTTGTTCCCAAGAACAATTTTTACAAATAAGTCATTTTTACTTTCTCTTTTTCTTTTCTTCTTCTTCCTCTCTCGCTCCTCGCGAGCCGCCGCCTCGCCACTTATCACCGCCATTTCCCACTTGTTGACGTTGCCGACCGCCCGGCGTCACCAACACCCCGCCACCGACTGCCCGCCACTACCAATCGCCACCGACCAACAATTGGCAATAACAGCAGCAAGTCACGTGACAAAGAGTAGGCAAAGTGACAATCAAATGTGTTCCTATTTTTTTCTATTTTGAGAATATAAATTTTATATAGTTATCAAACACGTTGTTTTACTCAGAAATTGTTACGAGAAGCAGAAATAGAAAATAATTACTTTTGAAAAGAAATTGTTCCCTCAAATAAAAATGTTACCATTCACACGCTACATTTGTTATGCTTTTTTAACTCAAAAAGCCTCAATTGAACTTCCATCCTATCTATTTAATATATCAAAGACTTTTAAAATGGTATTTTAGGAAGAGAAGAGAGGTTAATTTCTTGAATAGATGAGGATTCGGGACAATTATCTTGAATTGGAATTTCGAAATAATTCATGGGTCTAATTTACAGTGATTACAAAGTTATGGAAATCTTTGACATGAAAACTAAATTAAATTCAAATATAAGAGATGTTCGTGTTTGTAAACCCAGAAGGCTAGCCGACGGGTCCCCAACTGAAGATGGAGGAAAATATGCTCGATTTAAATTTTTTTGAATATTGGGGTGAGTAATTTCCTTAATTTAGCCTAATTTTGCATCCTGGGTGTGGTGGGCAGTCCTAACGGCTGAACAGAATGACAAGGAGTTCACAGATACAATTCATGTGCCATCTGAAGAAAACATCGTCTTCCTAGAAATAGCATACTGTTTGAGCACGAAAGCATGCAACATAAGCATCACGGTGCACACAATACAGGTCAAGTTTCATAAATCAAGAAAGAAAGGAAGGTTGCATATCTAAGAAAACCTAAAAGTTGCTTCTCCCTATCCATTAAAAAAACCTATGTTATGTGTGTTTTCCGTCGCAATCATCTCTCTCTAACACAAACCTAGATATGTATGTACATGCGTACAATAATTTTGTAACGATTCAAGCCGTTCCAAGCATGCCAATTTTTAAAATGAGCATTCAAGTAACCATATAAGTTGGTGACCATTTGAAGTTGGATCTTACTTACGAATGTTTTTAGCAGGGCCATCCCAATCCAATGTGATATTTTAGGATGTCACAAACTTCCCAACTTAAAGAACTAACATACTCATCAAGCGATACTTCCCTTAATGGAGAGTGATTTGTTCATTCCTACCTTCTCCAACATCTTAGAAGTTTTCCGAAAATTGTACCTTGTCCAAGCCCTCTTGCCTTGATGAGTACTCCCCAATGTCATTAGACTAGGTATGGACCTAATCCATCCATGAACGACACATCTACTTAGGGAGTCTGACTCTGATACTATCTAAAGATCTTACTTATTCCACATGGACCAAAGGCCCCAAAAGGAACGATCAAGTAATCACACCAAGCGGTGACAATTTAAGGGTAAGTCTTAATTATGAATCACTTTACATAAATCTCCTATTTGATGTGGGACTTTGGGATGCTTTCATTATTTTTTGTGATTTGAACTCCTTAATGCTGGTCCTCTTTTAACCTAATCCAATAAATTTTGTGGCAGCCTCTTATTGACCAGTTTAACTGTTCAACTTTTTCCTTGGGCAATCATATAACTCTTCAACTTTTGATATTTCAGAATGTGTGAAAAATATCCATTTTATTCAGGGGGCTTGAGGTTTTGAGAGTTTTATTTATTTATTGTCGTACTCCAAATTCTGACCTATTTTTTACCAAAAAAAAAAAAAATTCTGACCTATTAATTGTCGCTTCTCCTTCGCTTGTGGATGGAGGTCACCGGCCAAGCCATATCAATTTCTTGTATTGCTCATTTTACTCTCCCAAATTTATTTTTTGGTTCATCATCGCCTTTTTGCTTAACAAATGGATACTCCTAAATAGTCGAGGCAAAGTTATCTAAGCCCATATACTTCAAAAAATTATTATATTGGACACAACATGGCCCCGACACCATTTTTTGCAAGGAAAAATCCTCCGATAATATTATCAAAAAATTCAAATACCCGATACTATTTACCATGACTAGGGTTTATGGTGAGTAAGCCATTCTTAAATCACGATTTGGAAGTCATGGATAGCGACACCACCACGTTCTTCTCGCGAATAATGCCTTATACTTAAGAGATGCTATTCTTCTTGTGTTCTCATTTCTTTTCCCCTTTCTTGCTTCTTTTGTTGTTATGAAAGTAGGTGTCTAGAAAAAGGGATCTAAGTGCCCAAGCATAGGCTGCAAATGGCAGACTCCTGATATTTTTTCATAAAGTGATTGGACCACATATCTGGCATCCAATCTCAGTGTCCAAAGATCCTCCTGAAAAGCAATAGCTAGAGAGAAAAGCTCTCTGTATAGCTTCATTCAAACTTGGCCTTATGCTGCTCTTGACTAATAATTGCAATTAGGGTTCACATTCCACTGCGCATCTACTTTCCTCTCGAGAGAGAAGTAGCTCAGCTAATGTGAGTCTCAAGCAACATGGAACCCTAGAAAACGACACGCCCTTTCTTCATTCAAGCAGCTCTTCAGTAAGCAAAGTTACCAAAAGGCTAGCACTTTAAAATGGAACATCGCTCACTAGGATCGCTTTTTCGACGGCCGAATTCGACTCTTCGAGTCGTTATGTTGAAGTTGTATCATCTACAAGCGTAGTTTCCTCATCATACCAAAATCTACGTTCAGCAGCTTTATCACAAGACAACTCTAAATCTTTTTCTTTTCTTCAGCCGATTTCTTCAGTGTTTAATGAGATCTTTTAAGCAAAACCGAATTTGATCTCAGGAGTGCACTCTACTCTTCGCTAGGTTAGCCAACTCGACACAGTGATATAATGCGTTGTCGCTTGGCTCTGTTAAAGAGGTATCAATCCGAGACAATGATGCTTTCCATCGGTATAACCACTAGACATCAAAATTCATTCATTGTCAAATGCCCTAGAAAATTCTGTTGTCTTCCCACTTGATAATAAAGTATCGACTGCAACATAGGCAGCTTCTAAAAAAGATTCAGGGATCGATCGACTGCGAAAAATTTTGAGGTTTAGAACTTGATTGCCTACATTTCGCTCATAACCTTAGGAATTTTTATGAGAAATCAGGTTTGTCCAACATAGGTACTTGCAATTCTCACGAAGTTTCAGACGCAGTTCAATAGCTTTTGTCGCATGTCAGGTTCATGCTTTAAAAGCTCATAGCTGAATTGAATTTTCTCACTAAGCGACTGTAATTTCTGATTCACAAATCAATTTATCTACCGATAGCTTATGTAATTCAAGCCATTGAGTCACGAGTGAATTGCGAGCTAATTAATCAGTTGATGTGTCCAGTCAGAAGAGCATTTGCCCAGAAGAGGCAAAGTTCAGGACATCTTTAGTTAACTTGGCAAAGTTAATCATGGAAAGATTTGAAGAACTAAGTCTCACAGAGCCTGTCAAGGGGAAAGGACAAACTTTGGACTACTGATTGTACTTGTAAGATATTCTCTGTTAGCCTTCTTTTGTATGTCCATTTCTCCAACAATACAGAAGACTAAGAGAAACTTTCAGATCTTGGGTCATAGATGATATAATGATGGATATACACTAGTCTTGTCAGGTAGGTTAGGCAGCTAGACTCAAGGATTTTAGTATAATTCGAGTACATCAAGTACTACTCGATATGTCACCGTATTTATCCCGCAAAAGAAGTTTCGAATGATCTCTTACTCATGCTAAATTCACATAGAGAGACACAAATAAAAGCACAACGTTGAATTATAAAGCACAAACACGTTTGTTCCTCCGATCAATTATTATTGATAGTTAACTAATGCCAGAGATACACAATCTTCATCACGGTTGTCTTGTCATTTTCATAATGGGCAGTCTATTATTTGTAGTTATTTGTTAAATGATTATGACTCAACTGCAAGGGTGGATGTTGTGTGCAACGACAATGACTTTTGATCCGGACTAACTTGTTATTTTCTCATAAATGCCTCTTTTTGGCCCTTACCAAAACTGTATAAGCTGTCACTTCTTAACTTTTTGGCCCTAAAAACCTCAAAATCCGTGAGCCAAACGAGACTAGCTGTGGAGAGAGAAGATACCAGTGAGACAGAGGGCACTTCAAGCCACCAAAATGCCTTGCAAAGAAGAGAGTCCGCCCTGAGTATATCTTCTGTTAATTTATTGCTAGGCTTTACAGACATGGTATTACTAGCTACTGAAATATTCTTCTTTATTCATAATAATATACACAACTTTCGAAATTGAGAATATCCATGATACTACATCATCATGCTATATGATTTATGTCATGAAAGTCATAAGAAATTACCGTAGATGGGAGGCAGGCAATATTGAGTTTTCCCAATTTTTATGAAGCAGAAATAACGCATGTTCCTGTTAATGTATTTGCCCATAAACTCACAAACTCATAACCCACAGCAAGTAAGCCTCGACTACATTGTGGACAAGGTCTTGCATAAACAGAAAATAAAAACAATAGGAAAGGAGAGAAAGAAAAATCTCCCTTGCTTTAAGGGCTTTATGAACCCTCGACGGACTAATTCATCGTCTTAAAAATGTCATGTTCAAATTCATTTTATCGTACTTCCTATACAAAATGTCATTCTTTGCGAACGTTTCAAAAGTTTTCTATGAACGGCTGACAAAATCAAAATGTTGTAAGCCCAGTTCCCAGCAAACCAAAATATGGGGAAGATATATGCAGGTGCTTGTAGGTGAGACCGTACAGCTTTAAAATGGGAAAAAGAGAAAAAGGTAGGGTTAGCGGGGGAGGGGAAGAAAAAGGTGGGAGAGAATAAAACCATCAGGGCACCTCGGGATCAGCAATGTGGGATAACATAGAAGATTTTTTTTTTTTTGGTCTAAGATAACATAGCAGACTTTTTTTTTTCTTTTTTTTGAACAGAGATAACATAGCAGATTACAAGTTGGCATATGCTGCTTTTATCAGAATTCAGAAAGCACCCAAAAAAAAATTTTCTTCCTCTCTTTTTGTTTTTGAAAGAAAAGAGAAGGTATATATCATTTAACAGAAATACATAAAAGAGAGTTTTTGCCAAGGAGTGCTTCTAAGTAATTATTAAAAGAACCCCTTCATATGACATTTTACATTTTCAACGCACCAGTAATACAAGATAAACAATGCATTGACAATGATAAATTTTCCCTAGGAGTTCGATCTCCAATTTTATGTAGTGGATGGAGCCATGGCCATGTGTGTTCTTACATACGAGCGTAATGCATCCCGATCTTTAATTATGTGAATTTTATTTGAGAAAAATTAATTTAAAGGATTTACATGCATTGGACTCACGTCGCACTTCAATTATCTATAATAAAAAAATTAGGTAGGAAGGGCTGCTCTCTATCTCTCCCACTGCATTGCGCTGCCAACTATTTCTGACAATTAGAATCTGAAACGTCAAGCTCAACGTCTGATCAAAGCATTCAATTTCAATTCTGATGTCCCCCGGCCCCCTCTCTCTGCTCCTCTCTCTCTTTCTCTCTCTCTCTCTCTCTCTGATTTCTCCCCCTTCTCTCACGCACTTGCTTGCTCTTTGGAATCTTTTTATGCCTTGATCCCTAGTGTTCCTACAAGAGGACACAGTACCCTTTTGATTGGGACCCATCCACAGAATTGCTCAGACTGATTGCAAATTTCTGGTACAGGGCCCAATTACCCTCTCTCTCACCACATGGGTTTGGGTTTCTAGCACAGACGCGAGGTGATAAGTTCTTTCCTCCCTCTTCCGTGAGTCATCGGATGGGAACATGTGACTCCCATGAGGCATCATGTTCTGTGAACGACAGCACGTTCGTCCCCCAGTGGTCGGAACCCGCGCCGCGTGTCGCTCCCAAAATGCTCCTAAACCCTCCTCATGGACGGGCATAGTAGAAATTTTGAGATATTGAAACACGTCGACTGGACCGGGCAAAAAGTGGGCTTACCCCGTCAGTCTATCTACTGTTTCCTCCATGTAGGGTCAGATTTTACATTGTTCCAGGCCTTGGGCGGGCAAAATTTGTTTTTAAGTATTTCTTAACGAAACCAACAAGCGTGACTAGCCGTCCTATGAATAAGATGGAGAACCGGAGTCGTGAACCCAGTAAATCAACCTTCTAACCAGTAACCAGTTAGGCAAATCTCACAGCGTGAGATTTCATTATGGTTGAACTGAGCTCACTTTCTTATATCCTTCCGCAATCACGAGAAGCAAGAACCGTGAGGCCTAGATAAGAGCGATGGATGACGACTGTGGATCATATCTCGAGTACTTCACATTAACTTCCCAGACATCAAAGAAAAAAGCTCGCCTTCACATTACGATCTTCCTAAAACATGGCAAAATCGTCTCAGCTTCCCATTCCTCCCCATTTTTGTCTTCCAGGGTAAAGAAATGAATGAGAAGAAGAAGAGCTCGCACAATTTGCCTCAAAAGTTTGTGATACTAGACTAATCTTCAAGAGCCAGAGACAGTCTGATTAATAACGTCTATGGCTGCTCGTGAAAATGTGATATTTGCTTTGATCAAGCATCGATAACCCCATAGACCACATTAACAATATATAAAAGGCCAATTTTGTGGCTCTGAAATGCACCCATGTGGCATGTTCAATCAAGGTCCTATGACCACAAACTAAGTAGAAAATAGATTCAAATGGCCGGGTAAACTCTCTCTTTGAAAAGGAGAAAAATAAAGAAATTCGATGAAGGTAACCCAAAGATATGTCTTACACTTAAAAGCAAATGGCATCTTTTCCGACTGAACTAAAAGAAATCCTCTTCTTATCGGATCCAAAATTAAATTTCAGATCTGAGGCGTCACTGGGAATTGAGGCATTGCTTGTTGAAGGGAAAGAAAAGATAAGGGCAGGTGAAGACCTCCTCAGACCGAACTTGTAAGAGGGAATGGCAGAATCCTCTTTTGGTTGATCCAGACTATCGACAAAAGAGGGAGGCATGATGGACGGTGTTGGTGGCTCAGGAAACATCCCAGGCGAAGCAGAAATGGGAAATGTAAACCCAGCGCTATTATCAGAAGAAACCGCAGCCCTTACTTGAGGCTTATCAATGGAAATATACGGAAGAGCTGCTTTAGATCCTGAAGCCGGTTTCTTTGGTATCATATGTCCACGAGAGTATGAAAACCTTGGAAGTTCCTTGGAGACATCCTGCATATGACCCAATCAGAAAGACATCTATATGAGAATCTTTCAGCATATATCTGTAAATACAAGCCAGTGTTCATATACTTGGGTGGAATCAACTTCCACATCAAAAAATGACTGAAAAAGGACAGCTAGTCTCCTAATATCAGTATAGTTTTAAAGAAAGAGCTAATCAGTTAAGACATTCACCGAATATCATACCGTAGGCACCTGTCAGCTCTAAATCAGAGCGAGCATCTAATATTAAACAACTCATGTCTTAACTGCCGCTAAAGGTCTAAATTGCTGATAAAAAATGGGAGGAAACCCATTCGCAGTTAATTTGATTTTCTCTGTGGTAGAAAACCATTGCAAAGTTGAGGCGGTACCTTATCTGTCCTCTTGGAGACAAACTTGTCAGCCACACCAGAGTCTAGTGAAGCAGTGTCATTAACTCCAGGAACCGGGATAGCATTGCAAATATCTTCATCAAAACTGGACAAGTGTCCTTTTGCAGCATTAGCAGTTTTGTTAACATTCTCTTCCGCTGGAACTCTAAAAAATGGAGTTCCTGTACCTCCATTTGAAAGAGCGGCATTCATCTGGTTAGTCTCGTCTGCTTTGCCATATTTAACAGAAGCAGACAGATATGATAAATTACCGCTACTCGACATTGAATGAGCAACATCAGAAGACTCAGATTTTTTCCTCAAAGTGGCTTGCTTCAACTCTGCAGCCTTATCCTTGGGAGTTGGAATGCTTCTATCAAGATGCTCCAGTATCTTTCTAGCCATCTGAATAGAATGTGTGGGAACAGTTGAGACACCAACCTCAAAATTTAGTGACTTGTTTTCCACTGATTGAGGTTTTGAACTGCTACTTGTTCCTCCAGCCCCCATATTCTTGTTGAAGGCAGGAAAAGAAGGCATGCGGAAGTCAGTTCTTTCCCTCTGGGAAGAACCAACTAAAGAAGGAAAACTACTAAATTTTTTGGGCACTTCCAGTGATGAACTTTTGCCTTGAACTACGAATGGGTCCTATGGATCCATGGTCACCTTGCAATTCATCATTTCTGAATCTAACCTGCGTGCATTCCAACAAATCTAATACAATCAATTTCAGTTCACCAGAATCATAGGTTTCACTCTTATAAGCATGGAAAAACACAATTTAGTAACCACAAGAGTCAGCTTATGATGTATGTTTTGCATCTTAATGCTAATTATTTGATTACATTTAAATTATGACTAAAAACAAACAAATCCAAAAACAAAGATTCATATTCATCACTACTGCTGTAGGAGACATTCAACTTGATTCCATATTCACAAAGAATTTTCATTGCCATGATAACTGATCCAATTGCTTCCAAAAAAGCACGCACTTGCACCATGCTCGGCCAGAAAAAGTACTCACCCAGACCCAGCTTTGATTTGGATTAATGACATATTAGAGTGCAAAAGAGACGGCAAAACAGTACATAGACATTCATTTTCTACTTCACCATTACTCCTATCTGTCCTTTAAGTTCAACACCATCTTGATAAAAGATAAGACGTCATTAACCAGAACAATTAGCTCAGTTGCAGCTGCCTCTGGTGACTTTACTTCTCCCATTTGTCATTGGAGAACAATTAGGAGTATTCTATTTGCTTCACAAGCAGATGAGCATGTCCACATTGACAGGCACATATGTTACAGATCAAATCGATATTAAAAATTCACAGAACATGTTTTGCATACCATAGACTTGGACATAGAATGTACAGGTCTTGAATATGGGGTTCTGCGGAAATTTGGAGTCGCGTGTCTGCCTCTTTGAGTCTGTGGGGTCAAATACTGATCTTGTACTACTGAACCAGGCCAGCATAGAGATGACTTGGGTAGAGCGATGGACTATAAGGTTTCTGTAAACAGCCATCCCACGAAGCAATGCTTTCGGATCTTCTGGCAGGTTACTTTTAAGAATAGAGCCAACTTCTGATGCTCGACTTCCCATGTATGCTCTAGCAATGTCGGCAGGTGAAGCACCGATTTCATCACGTAACTGCAGAGTTTTCAGAGCACCATAAGTATCGTCAGAACCAACATTACCAGTTTTCTAAATTTGGTTCAAGCCAACAGAAGATAACAATACCCAGACTGAAGTGGAACTCTTAACACCTGAAGAAAACTTCATCCGGTCTAGATGGCCTCCCCATATATATATACACACACATATAGAGAGAGAGAGGCATCACCAACAAATAAATAAACAGAGTTTCACTGCTAACACCATATTAAAATTCACAAGCTAGCACCAACGGCTTCCACTTCGATTGAAGAAAATCACTCCATGCATAAAAAACAGTACTATTTGAGTAGCTTTTTTGAAAAGGATACAGATATTTAGCTATTTATAAACATACGTGAAAACAGCAGAAAAATTTCAGTAACTTATAAACTTGAGAGATGGCATCACAACACATTTAATAGGATACCTATGTTAGAATACCAAAGAGACAATCTGATGCTCTTCATTAGACAAGATGGCACTATAAAATGCCTTAACATTACAGACATCAAGAAGCAATCCACACTATATTTGGGAAATGTCCCGACACACAGGGAGAATAATAAACATGTTAGACCAGTTAAATAATTAATCATGCCATGATCTAATAGTTTAAACTATTAGATCAGTTGGTTGTGATCCTACAAAATTTCTCAGGGTGCCATAGCATGAGATCCTGAATTCAAATCCTTCCACATCCCTCATTTGCCTCCCCATATATATTTCCAAGCTTTAGTCTTACATCAAAGTCACACCTAAGTGTGATGGGCACTGTTAAACCATTTAGGGGCTGTTTGGATTAAATTTTTAATTTTTCTATTTGCTTAATCTAAATCTTGCAACTCATGCCCGACTTTTATGAAATCTGATTCTCCTTAAACTTTCACAACGCTCAAGTGTTGCAATGTAAATTTACATGTAACTTTTACATAATTTTTTGAACTTTGAATAATATTTTTAAAATTTTGGTAGGAAAAGAAAACAGAGTCTTTTCATTTTTGTTTAAATACAACCAAGCATGCCCTTAAATATTAAACCACACCTTCATCTAATAATTAACCATTTAGAATAGTTGGCTTTGGTCCCATAAAATTTTACAAAACAGCTAGCAGAAACTAAAAAGAAGCAAAAGGTCATCAACCCCAACAAATACTCACTAATGCTATGTACCAAGGCACATTCGAATACCTTCTAATATTTATTTCCAATAAAAGCATGGTGGAGGTGCAGGAAGAGCATTACTATACTATTCACTTCATCAAACACACTTCAAAAGCACATAACAGAAATTCCATTATGCTTCATAAACAATTTGAGGCAAAGTTGGGGCAAAGAATGCTAGAAAATCACATGTATCCATAGTCATCTCAATAAGCTATTTAGATCCCAAGGAAAAATAAGATTTATCCTTCAGCTTTTCCAATATTAAGCTACCTTCAACATTCTCTGTAAAAAAAGATTTCAAACTGCTGAAAACTCACGAATACAACATAATTAGATGTAGACCACAAACCTCATAATAAGACATCTTGATAGTTGCCAAACCATCAAGTGACCAAGCATCAGTTACCAACTATTGATGCCAACGGAACTTATCTGTCATGATGGCCAAAATATGAATTACAGCAATCCAGTAACTTTCTCTCTAACTCAAGGGATCTCTAGGTCATTCTATTCTGAGAATCCTTGGCTCACATCTAAAACAACAATGGCATTCTTTACAAGTTGCTTGAATTCATTGGCCTTATGCCTGTGTACTCTAGCACAAACATTCGAGAAAACATGTTCTGACAGAGAAATGTATAGAAGAATCTACTCTACTTACATTTGAATGATGAAGGGCGTTGAAACTTCCCATAGAGCTCTGTTCAAAACTCCCTGCACTCCCCCATTTGTTTTGCTTGGAATGTGAGGCACAATTGCACGGACCTCAACTTCACCCACAGCATTCATTTCAGAGTTGTTCTCCCTTTCCTTCATCTTTGGTGGATCAACAGACTTTGATTTTAATAACTCAGTCAGACGACTAATTTCATCGCTGCATGATGATAAAAACCATCAAGGCATGGAACAAAAAAGACATCCCCTGAATAGTATTATGTACAAATCTTGTTGGTTAACTTTCAGAGTCCCTATCAATTATACATTGTCAACCAGAATTACTGTGCAAGATTAATAAGCCATTAAAGAGTAAAGGACAAAGTAATTTCTAAAAAAGCAGGTTGAAATTTTTCCAACAAAACCAAATTTTCCTTCCACCATTTTCCACCTGCCCACTTTAAGTTGTCGCAGGCGCATATTTGAAACAGACAATTTACCAGAAGAAAGAAGGAAACTCTCTGCAAAAGGTATACAATTCAGAACAAACTACAGAAACAAGGTTTGGCCTGGTGGTACTTCCCCCTCACCAACACCTAAGAGGTCATCATTCTGATCTTTACCCTTCCCCCCCTCACTAAAGAACCTAAAGGTAAGACAACAAAACTTCTCAAAAGATAAAATTGCACAATAAATTATCGCGAATGACTTTTCAGAAAAGAGATACATATGCACGAACTCAAAAAGACGAAGCACTTCACAGGTTAACGTGCACCAGGACAATTTAGTACATAGTACATTTAACCTTTAGACAAAAGATTGATTTACCTGGAGAACATTTTTCCTCTAATCAGCTGCTCAATTTCAGGAAAGGTACCATCTTTTGGAGGGTCAGTTACTTTGTTTTCTGTTGTTTTGAATTCTTTGTACCCATCAAACACAATTCTTTTTGGTAGATCAGACACAACAGCATTTTCTACTTTGGCTGATCTTGATAAACCCAGCTGCATATTATAAGAACATCATCAACATTATATTAAAAAGAAAGACAAATGAAGCCAATGGTAGAAAACTATGAGATTAAAATAAAACAACGTCTGTCATTAGAAAGACGTATACCTTTCATTTGATGGAGATAAGCACATGTTGGAAGCTACTTTTGGGACAAGATAGTTAATCCAAACACCTGACCTCAAAAGCCGTGTGCATATAGAGCCACACAAGCAAGGGTGTCACGTGTAGGAAACGATGATTTCCTTGAAAACATGACAGGAAAGCATGCATCTTTACCCAGAAATATATGGATAATGGTGCGCCACATATGTTATTTGACAGAATCACTTGAATTTTGGCAAAAGAAAACATGAACAAAAATGACACGGCGATGAAGAACATAGGGACAAAGTTGCAGTGCTTGGAAAATAATAGTTTTACGTGGCACCATCAGCCACTCTTTTTGTTCAGTAACTTCACAATTATAAAACTATTTCAGAATGAACCCAGTCAACCAGAACAACAAAGACCTCATGCAATATCCTAGAAAATGCAAGATCCAGAAATCATGAAAGAATTTGCAAGATTATTAACCAGAATACAATCTGGAGTGCCTCAACATGAACAAGAGCTATTCAGTAACTTACATCTGAATTGCCTTCATGGTTACTCCTCTAACATCTTGATCAATCTCTCTCTTCAACTTATCTATAACAGAACATCACACCGATTGAAAATATGAACATGGCATAGCATACAGAAATAGCTATCTAAGCAAGTCTGAATATTGAAGTTACAAAGGTCGCATTCCAAGATATAACCAGAGGACGCACTAAAATAAAGGGAGGATGATATACAGTCCACATGCAAATCACAAGCAGGAGCGCACACTATAACTGCCCGGAAGAGAATAACATACTATGTCGAGAAACAGCTATACATAAAAGAAACAAGAACTGAATATATGCAAAGTGAACATAAGAAATTATCTTGAGCAGGAAATGCACTCCACAGCTGCCCAGAAGGGAGTACATACATTGGACAAGCAGAGAATCAGTTATCTCGAGCTAGGGGCAGCTTAGAAACTTATTTTGAGTTGCCTAAATTAAAAAAATATATATATATATATATATATATATATATATATATTCTCAAAAATCACAGAGGAAAAATCTGCATGAATCAAAATGTCAGCATTTATATGCTTTAAAAAGAATTGGGGTGTTTAATATTAAAGAAAAATCAAATTTTGAATGTTTAAAGTAAAAGTATACCTTGAACATAGTTCACCTTTAAACTTCCTCAACAAAGAAAATTAAGCTAGCAATACAAAGCAAATTCCCTTGCAATAGAAGAAAATCAATGCAAGATGGTGGCTGACAAGATCAGCCATACAAAAACAAGCATTCTTGACAGTAGGAGTGCACAAAAACCAAATGAAATTTTTCTTGTTGTATAATTGATCCCTAATACTTTTATTCGGTCATACACCATCCTTTTGTTTAACTGTAATCCTTGAAGACTTCTCATAGTCATAAACAACTTCTGTACGTTAGAAGCACGTCCCCGAAACAGAAACCACTCCATAGACAGATTCTAATAATGAAGAGAACATATCTATTTTTCATTATCAGATATTGCTGACATGGAAAAGAACATTAAAAAGACACGCATATACTGGAGTCTAGATTTGCATAGTGAGTTGTATGACCAAACTTTGGTTCTTACAGTTCCCACTCTATTTTCTTTAGTCCTTGAATACTGAAATAAGTAATTTATGTATTAGATTAGGATCGCAATCCGAAATCTCATCTAGTTAATTGGAATATTGTAGCACCAACAGTTGTCAATGGGGGTTGGGGGTAAAGCACTGATTCTTGTAAATAAAGCTTTCCTTCAAAATGGCTGTGGAGATTTAATGTGGAGAAAACCAGTCATTGGAGGAGGGAACAGATTGCGAATTTGGTTTGGAAGATACAGAGAGGATAACTAAATCTAGTCAACGAGCACATAAAAATCAGGCTTTGGAAGCGCATTAGGCAAGGGTGGGATTTTTCAAAAGCAGAGTTTCTATATGCAGTGGGAGATGGTAAAGATACTAAATTTGAGACGCTACTTTCAAAGATTTATACATTTACTTGTATGCATAACAACAGTAAGCAATACATTTTAGCAAATTTCATCGCTTTTTTTTTCTCTCTAATCATCTCAACACTTAATTTCTCTTCTTCAATCACTGAAAAAAGAGCATAAACAAAGACAAAGAAATTACTTCAAATCACCAAGGAATGGACAACGTGCTTCCATTACGGACCCAAATAGACAGTACCGGAAACCTCTCTTGAATAGAGCATAAGCAAACAAAAACCCTAATCACGGGAATTAATCAAAAGCAGGAAAACTTCATGCCGACTGACCAAAGCACACGAGAACAACTACAGGCAGCGAAGATTGGAAAAGCGCAAACCGAGGAGAGATTAACAGACCGTCGCCGTCGTCGTCGCTGCTGTCGTCGTCGTCGTCGTCGTCGTCGTCGTCGCTGCCGTCGTCGTCGTCGTCGCTGCCGTCGTCGTCGTCGTCGTCATGGAGAGGAGGAGCGAAGCAGACCTCGAGAAAAGCGAGGGCAATATGCGGGTGGCGCCGCCGGAGATCAGGCGGTACGCCGGATCCACCAGCTTCGACAACCAGCCGCCACCGCCCCCGCCGCCGACGGCAACGGCCTGAGGTTTGCTCGAATTGGGCGGGCATAGGGCGTGGCCCGCGGGTTGCGGTTCGGAGGCCTCCTCATCTTTCCTCCGGCGCCCCTGCCGGGCTCCGCCTGATGCGACGTCGCCGTCGCCGCCGCCACCGCCGCCGCCGCCGCCGCCTCCCCGTCGTTCTCCATCGGCGGCGAACTTCTCGAGTGGAGAGAGAGAGAGAGAGAGAGAGAGAGCGGGGTTACTTTGGGTAGTCTGCGGCTAAATTATTTCGGCTTTTCCAAAATTATATGTTTTCAATCCGCCCCGAATTTTTAGCTTATCAGTTTGGATTATTACGTCATCAGTTTTTAAAATAAAATTAAGAGCCGCCGCGTATGATTTTAACAATATCTCAATCATTTATAGTAATAAATTTTTAACCACCAGGAATTGCCAATTTGATTTGATTCCTTCAAAATGATTTTGTGTTTAGTCAAAGTTGAATTCGCAATTTCTATTTTGACTAGTCTTGCTTGAGAAAATGTGGAATCTATAATCTTGGTGTTAGCTTAAAGTGAAGGATATAAATCCCATTGATTTAGGAAATTATTGCCAAATTAAGGAAACCAAATTCAACAATATATTAACATTAAAGGAATCGACATAATTGAGCATATTTAAAACTTCTTCAAACTCATTAATCAAAATAAAATAAAATAAATTATTGATCAATTTTCCTATGTGCATCAATGTATAATCGAAATGTGAAAGTAATACATGGTCTCAAGTTTCATTGGCAAGAAAGTTTTTCAAATTTATTCAATAAAACAAAATCAACCCTGTCCATATTCTTGTGGAAAATTGAAGCAATTTGGTATGTCGGATAGTGATGCCTGAAAAGTTGAATTTCATTGTCCCTAAAAAGCTATCATCTTTCAAAGGCAAGTACCAATCAAAAAGGGAGTACGCAAGATCTGCTAAGATCCACATTCACTGTCCAAAGATAGTAGTAAAGACTTAGCATTCTTATCTACAAAGAAATTTGTCACGGCCGTGAGTCGGGACGTCACAACCGTATTGTGGCCAATTGTGCTAGCCCGTCTCAAGAATGATCACAACGAGGATGCATAGTGGAAGCTGATGAAAAAGGCCACAAGAAGCATATCACATGGTCTCACTATTGAGGACTCCCAAAAGACAACCTG